>NC_056744.1:489919314-490051814 GCF_019279795.1 Protopterus annectens
GAAATATTGTACATTAAAATTATGCACTAGAAAGATGTGAAATTAGTTTGTTCACTTCAAGAAATGGTTGTGTTTCTGATATGATGGGCATATTATAATGGCTTTAGTGACTACTGTAAAGCTGTTATTTGTAAAAGGAAAATCATTACAGCAGCAATGGAAATGACTAGTGATCACTGAGATAATAATTGACTTTAGTGACATTTAGTGCTTGTTCATACATGTTAGAAATGCAGTGATTTCATTGTGAAGTACTAGCGTGGTAAGGATATTGTGCTGACTCAACAGTGAAGCCTGAACAACTAAAAATCACAGTATTATAAATAACAGACAGTGGAAGGGCCGAAGAGAAGAATGAGGCTGTTAAACAGATTGCTTTACCATTGTGAATATATTCATGATACTGTAAGCATTACTGTAGTTGACTTTACTTGGCGGGACTGAGATTTTGTATGTGCATATAATTATGGGATTTGTTTCACCTACCTTTTTTATGAGGATGACAGACATGCAGTTATTGTTGCATCGCTTAAACTGATGATTACATCAAACTTTTTTTTATTTTGTATGACTGTCACATATGTTCTTTTTTTCATGTGAAGTAAGGGGACAGGCAGTGAAACAACAACTTCAGCCATGAAGAAAACCACATCCTCATGGCAACCCATAGGACAAATGGTAAATGTCATTTTGGTAAAGGGTGGCTAAAATAAGCTGAGAGAACAAAAGCCTGGAATAAAGTTGCCCAAGACATCCATGGAGTCAGTGGAAGAAATCCCACCAGTACTAGGGGGAGCCAACAATTATCCCCTTAACACCAAATAAGGAACACTTACTTGTCATCCATGGGGATGACTATTACACAGAAGATGATATCACTTCGCCCATTGGGATGATTGTGATAAAGAAGATGATATTACTTCATCCATAGGGATTACTGTGATACAGAAGATGATATTACTTCATCCATGGGGATGACTATGACACAGAAGATTGTATCATTTCACCCATTAGGATGACTGTGATACAAAAGATGATATTACTTCATCCATGGGGATGACTGTGACACAGAAGATGATATCACTTCATCCATGGGGATGACTGTGACACAGAAGATGATATCACATCATCCAGTGCTGACTGTGACAGAGAAGATGATATCACTTTATCCATGGGGATGAGTGTGACACAGAAGATGATATCACTTCATCCATGGGGAAGATGATATCACTTCATCCATGGGGATGCATGTGATACAGAAGATGATATAACTTCATCCATGGGGATGACTGTGGCACAGAAGATGATATTACTTCATCCATGGCAATGACTTTGGCACAGAAGATGATATCACTTCATCCATGAGGGTGACTGTGACACAGAAGATGATATTAATTCATCCAAGGGGATGACTTTGACACAGAAGATTATATCACTTCATCCATGAGTGTGACACAGAGGTCGATATCACATCATCCAGGGGATGACTGTGACACAGGAGATTATATCACTTTATCCGTGGGGATGACTGTGACACAGAAGATGATATCACTTCATCCATGGGGATGACTGTGACACAGAAGATGATATAACTTCATCCATGGGCATGAGTGTGACAGAGAAGATCATATTACTTCATCCATGGGGATGACTTTGACACAGAATATGATATTACTTCATCCATGGGGATGACTGTGACACAGAAGATGATATCACTTCATCCATGGGGATGAATGTAACACAGAAGATGATATTACTTCATCCATCGGGATGACTTTGACACAGAAGATGATAGTGGAATAATCAGAGGTAGTGTGGACACTGGCTGTTACCAATGTCTGTAGTAGCAGCACACATCTGCTCAGGCAGGCTGGTTTGAAACCAATAATATGTAGTTATGTGGAGAATTGAATACTGACACAAAGAGAAAATAGTATAACAGGTTAGTGTCAGGTATCTGAGAGGGATGGTTGAGGAGAAGCAAAGTCTGATTGAAGAGGTCAAAACTACAATCAGAGAGGCTACAACCAACTGGTGCAGAGTTCCCCTTGTAGTGTTTGACAAAAGAATGCCAAAATTGCTGAGTAGTAAGGTGTACGCAGCAGTGGTGTGACCAGTACTACAGTATGGTAGAGAAACCTAGCCAGTAAAATGCCAAACAGCTATGGAAGCTGGAAGTGATAAAGATGAGGTTCCTGACATGGGTGGTAAGATGCATAATGTGGGACAGATGAAGAAATGTAGACATTACAGCAGAAGTCAAAATAGCTCCAACTGCAGACAAGATCAAAGAGAACAGATTACAGTTGTTCAGGCACATGTGCAGAAAAGCAGATGACAATCTGCTGAAGAAGAATTGGGGCAGACAGGAAGAAGACAAGAGGAAACAAGAGCATCCACCAATGAGGTGAAAGGCTGTGTAAGAGACGACCTGCAACAGTCAAGCATAAGTGTTGAAGAAGGTGTGAGAATAACATTTAATTAGAGTAAGATGGTGACAGTTGACACATCATCTTGACCTCATGTAGAAAATGGGAAAAAGGGGATTGCTGATGATAATGATGACGATGATGATGATGCTGATGATGATGACGACAATGATGATGATGACAATGATGATGATGATGACGATGATGATGATGATGATGATGATGATGATGATGACGATGACAATGATGATGATGATGACGACAACGATGATGATGATGATGATGATGATGGAAGGGTTAAAATAAACACACAACAATAACTATTAATAGGTGACCCTTCCACATCTACCCAGAATGACAATGAAGGCACTGTGCATAAGTGAGCCTCTCACCTCCTTAATACGCATTCAGTAGTTCATACCGTTTCTTTATGAACAATATTTTCAAATAATTTTTTACAGGGTCACAAGCAGAAACAAACATTTCTATTATACTAATACATTTGTCCAATATCAGCACCTGTTGAAGATTATAATGATCATGATTATGATTATTATGATGATGATAACATAGTTCAATTTATGAGGCAGCCTGATGAAAGTGGCAAGAAGACCCCAAATTTATTAACAGGAACTCTCACTCCACAACACGTTAGCAACTCTGCAGGAAGTAACAGTGCATCACAAAGTCAAGCACATACTGGCTTTACACTTGTGCTTGTATAGGGATAAAATCCATGAATGCCTATGCCAGTCCATGTATTTCCAAACTCAGACAAACATTTTCTGGATGATAGCAGACATTTTGTGGTAATAGTCTTCACTGTGGCACCTTTACAAAGAGAAACCAAGTGCAGAAATGTGTTACAGCTACCCTAAGAAATGCATAAAGTATTGTGTCTTGACATTGTTCAGGCTCATAGCACTGCCTCACTTAGTCATCTGGAAATGGTCAGAGTCCTCCAGGGCATATTTGAGGATTTACAGCAGTACTTGGAAATGGCACAGAGCAGTGATAATGCTATGATCACACTAATGCATAGTATGGTGACACACCAAGCATCTGTGGCCATCTCCTTTTGTGCACTAGTTAGGACTTACCAGACTCATTCAGGAGTCTGCCTTGGAAGAAGAAAAGATGGGGTACTGTCTGATCACGTTGGGGCAAATCACATAAGACTACAAGTGCTACTCAAGAAAGTATTGAAATTAATCAGAGAGAACAAACACAAACAACTTTCATGCAGAACATGTCAGTGTTCATCTATACCTAGTAGAACCTTTAATTCGAGGTCCCAACCATGGGCTCATTAGCACTGTCATGTCAGTGTCTGCAGAATTACCTGTATCATGTAAGTCACAACATTAGACTAACTCTCACTCTTGCTCTCATGACAGCCCGTCTTCAAAATCACTTGCACCATCACCTAGTGTATCTTCAGGAGATGTGTATGGCACATTTCACCTTTATTTACTGTGAATCAAGTGTGCCATTTCTGTTACTTACAATTTGACCTTCACAAACACAGGTCAATGTCTACCTTAGGGGAATAAGTTATTTAAAAAATGGTGGGTTCACTTTTCAACTGTAGGCATTTCATTCCGATAATAGCACTGCTTAAAACCTAAAAGAACTGCAGAAAGAAATCTGCATGTCATAACATACGAATGCAATCATTAACAGCAATACTTAATTCATTGTCATTCTTGCAGCTACAGTTACCTGCAGCTTAAAAGTTTTTTCATGAAAACACAGTAATGAGAAAATTACAGAATAAAATGAGTATCCAACCATGTAAACAAACACTGTTGCCACTTCACCCTCACCACTGCACAGATTATATTTTTTGTCTCTGATGCCACAAATAATTGTGCATTACACAATAAAATAATCTGATGTGCAGTTTCTCAACAGACAACATACTTTAAAGTGAGAAAACATTGCATAATATAAAACAATATGATAAGTTTTCATTCAAATGCAGGGTTTGAACTTACGTTAAATACTGAATTAGCAAGTTTTACTAATTGTACCACTTGAAGACATTCAGTACATGCATACTAAGTTACGCGGCTTCACCAAAATGTATTTTGCAAACCAATTATGCTTTATAACAGCACTGAGCAGGAGTCAGTGAGCATTCAACTGTTACAAAAAAGTATTTAAAGATGAGAAGACCATGCATCACACAACATAGCCCACAGATATCATCTGCATGCATCGATTCTACTATGAATGTGTTTTTTTTTTTTTTACAAGAAAGGGAACACTAACCTGAATGTGATGGTCCATAGTTTAGGACCAAATGCCACTTTCTTCCTTGTGTAGCTGTTTTCTGTTCACAAGCCTGCTGCATGGGGTCCCTTACACTGCTGCTCACTGGTCAACATTAGTCATAGTAGGTCTGGAACTGGGAACTGCACTGACAGATTGGGCCACTTCAATACCAGACTGGCACATGATCATGTTGTGTAGGATGTAAAATGTATTAAATATCCTGCATGCAGTAGCTGGGTTATATAGAGGGGTGCCCCAGACTCATCCGGGCACTTAAAATGACTCTTCAGGAGGCTAAAGACCCTCTCAATGACATATGGGTTTGGGACAAACATGTGTTAAATGTCTCCTCTGCAGCTCCATTTTGATATCTCACTGGTGTCATAAGCCATGGCTACACTGGATATCCAGCATCACCTGAAAGAAATAAAAGAGAGAGAAAAAGGTGGTAGGGAGATAAAACAAATAATAAGTGATGTAATATTCAGCAATAGATTTTTTCCATGGATTACTTTTTAAATAAAATAGAAAAGAATATTTTTCCACTTACTAACAAAATGACCACTGAGCATCCTACCATGCAGGAGGAGGTATTAAATGAGCTATTGTTGCCAGATATGGGAATCATGGGCACTGCCAGGATGCTGGCAGACATTTTGGTGATGCACATCCATGCATCACACACTACCTGGAAACTGATTGATGGTAGCTTTTCCTAGTACAGTATCATTCAACCTGTGGACAGAAAGAGGCCATAACTGCAACATGGGAGGAATCGATTGTACCAAGTATCTCATGGATATGTACCACACCATAAAAGTTGCTCTTTGCACATAGTCCTGGCTCAGTCCTGAGGTGACACTAGGAAATATATGCACTGATCCAGACGTGCCATGAGTACATCCAAGAACTACTGCAATATCCTCAAAGCAGAAGTCTGTGAAAAACCCAGCATGTCCCCAATCTATCTCGAGAAGGTCCCTGTAGCAAGTATAGTGATGGCAATACATACCTTAGTAGGTTTCACTGGGAAAGGAAGTCCATGCATTACTCCAGTACCTCTTTGGGTGTCATACATATCCCTTTGGGTGCCATACATACTCACTAAGACCCTTATAATATCCCTATCCACTCTAAACCTGTCTACTTATTGTCAAGATTATAATGGGTTATTTGTATATATCTCCATCTTTACCAGTGAGCACCATTGGGCGAAGTGTTTTTTTTTTCTCAGCCAAGACAAGCCGCTCACAAAGGGAAATACCAAGGCTAGCAGCAAGTGAAAGCATTTTTGTTGATTGCAAAATAGAAAGTATTGGTGAGACTTCCCTTTATATAACATAGTCGCAAACAGTAAAGCAGGAAAATTTCACTATAAATTAAAAATAGATAAGAGACTGTTTCATCAGCATATGTTGGTTTACATCATCCCTCATTTGCATGTTATTATCACTTCATTTGCTTATGCTCATTCGAGGATATCACAC
This sequence comes from Protopterus annectens, assembly GCF_019279795.1. Lineage (NCBI taxonomy): Eukaryota > Metazoa > Chordata > Ceratodontiformes > Protopteridae > Protopterus > Protopterus annectens. Next base: position 489,925,508 of record NC_056744.1, read on the forward strand.
ATTAGCATAACTGGCCACTAAGAATTGCAGCCTTGCTGCGCTTATTTGAAGACATCAAGGATAGCCTTAATGCATTTGTGTACTGACTATGAATACCAACCACAGTATATAAAACTAGGATTTATATACAATCAGTGAGATATCATAGTTTCATAGTTTCATAGTATAGTACTAGGCTAAATCTAGAATACTGTGCCTCTGTCTAGTAGTGACACAATGAAGGTCTATGCTACTGAGAACTGAAAGTTTCTTTAGTCTGGGCAGAATAGACATATGTGGAGACCCTTGATCATGTATCCCTTCATGATGGAGTGTGCAAAGGTAGATTTTCTAACCACACTTTGGCGTGTGTGTGTGTCAATGAGAGGTGTCTGTCTACTTGGTCCCCTAGGTCTCTGATTACTTTTTCCATACTCAGTGGGTTGCTGTCTATGTGATGATTTATGTTTCTTTAAATAAAATAAAATAAATGCTGAACAAGAGGGTCCCAGGACAGATCCCTGTGGGACACCACTTGTGCTGCTGACTTCTGACATTGCTGCTCCAATTTTTTTAACTTGGGTTCTGTGTCCTTTAGTTTGCAACCCATCCTAGTGACATAAGGGTTTACTTTTAAGCTGTTAGCTTTATCTATGATGCCTGAGTGGGATGTATCCACTGGCACAGTGGGCTTAAGGATACCATCTCAGTCTTAAGAAGAAGTGAAGTCTGCTTTTGAGAAGTTTTTCACTGTAGTTCCATTTTGAATTATTTTTGAATTTTCCAGGAACCTTAGGGGGCTATTAGGCTAGAATAAAATAAATAAATGAATGTTTTGTTTAGTGAAGAATAGTATATGGTATTTTTTTGATATACATAACATTAATATCTTCTCAGGAAGGCTGAGGAAGGCTGATTGGGAGGGTGGGGTGGGGTATGCTGTGCTACCAGTTGTGTTGCAGTTTTATGGTGGTTTTTGGTACCTGTCCTATCTGGTCTGCTTTTTGTTGTTGCTACTAACCTGGAGAGGTGTGGGTGTCCTTTATGAATATGGAGCATGATATGAGGTATAGCCTGGTAGTGCTGTGGTGCTCTCTTGAGCCAATTGTTAAAGCTGATCATCTTGTCTATGTATTGTGGTATAATTCTTGGTGAGGGCAAGATGCTGCTCAGGGTCAGGGTGCAATCTCTTAATTATGATGTAAATATTAAAAGAAACCAAAACTAACAAAAGTGATAATGTTAACTCTTTGCTATATTTAAAATAAATCTTAAATACTGACTGACTAGTTGAGCAGAATTAGGTCCCTAGCTGCTAATATCACTATATGATATGTTTTTAACACTAGGATATTTGTGCAATAAGTAAGATATCATACCTTCTATCCAGCATGATCTTAATTATGATTTCAATATTAAACGAAACCTAAATAAGTAAGAGTGATGATGCTAATAACCTACATTTAATCTTTTGACCTCATGTCCCTGGCATATTTTCTCCTAAAAAATATGAATGCAATAATACACTTTAATGACATTCAGACTGGCACAACATGGCTTACAATGTAAGATTTTTCGCTAGAATTAGATTAACATAAAAAATAATATGCTGCTATCAAAATCGGTGGTGCTGCTGCGGTAGCATTGTCACCTCACAGTAAGATGTTGTCCTGTTCGATTCTCAGTTAGAGCGTCTATGTGGAGACATGAGTGAATGGGCGTACCTTCGTTGAAGGTTGTGCATCAGAGCTGGCAAACTCAGCACATAAAAATCTACTGCCAATCATTAGAGGACCGGAGTTCCACTGTGGCGACCCCTAACCGGGAAAAGCCAAAAGACACAACATCAAAATCAGATGAAATGTTACAGCTAGTAAAATATGTGTTGCAACTGTTTCTGCAAATGCAGGCTATTTCTCTTGTACATCAACATCTATTATGTCATCATATACCCAGGCTGTACCTGCAAATGGTCCATTTTGATCAGAGCACAACCCTGGTAAATAAATAAATAAATAAATAAATATGAAAAGTATGTTATTACTATTCTATACAAGAAAAAAATACTACTGTATTATTGGTTGAGAGAGAAAAATATCAATCTTTCCAAGAATCTGGTGAGAGCTTTCTAACTGGCCATTGTATCCTGAAATACTTTGGAGACAGTATGTCATTTTGTAGATGCTTCACTAATTAATTAGTGTGATAATGAAAAGTCAGAAAAAAATGCTTGGTTACCGTATTGACAACCTGTTTCTGTTAATTAGCAGTATCTAGAAACAAACACAATGTTCAGAGAAACATCTCATCAGTGTTACAAAGTAGAGGTCATCTTTTAAGTCCTGGAAGATTATGTAAATGTCAAAGTTGGATAAATTCCCCTCCAGATTTTTTTCACACTCTGAAGTCATTAGGGATACTAAGTAATGTAATCAGTATTGTCTGATTCACATAAAGTCAAAATAGGAAATAAATAAACATTATCTAAAATAACTACTAAAAGATTTGATAGAATTCTATGTCATATTTTATAATCCCAGGAAAGAACATCTGCTTGAATACAGTAATGCTGGTTAAAATGGTACATATTATTAGATTTTTGTGACTGATATGCTGTTCATATACCATATTATGATAGACAGACATAATTATAATATATGGTGCTATATTTGGTTAAGAATGCATATCAAAGAAGATGTAAAATTACACAGTATATTTAAATGCTTTTCCAAAACACAAGGAAAGGCAGAAAACTAGTAACATGCTTTCACAATCACTTTCTTAAAGGGCAGAAACACTTTCTAAATTAAAAAAAAAATCATAAATTAATATGTCTATAAAACTGTCATGATTATCATAAGTGACTTAATAGCTGATGCATATTAATATTTTTTAAACATTATGGCATGTTGAATGTTTTGTTTGTATATTTATGTTGTTATATAGTTATGTATGTATGTATGTATTTGTTTGCCTTTGACTGTTAGGAGTGTTTGACTGGTCAAACCCCCTTTACAGCAAGCCCAGGGAACAAAGCTCCAACCAGCAGTTAGTATCACCTATCAATAAAATCATGCTATACGAGATTGAGGTATACACAACTTAACACGTGATTATTTTAAGTACAGTATGCTATCATTTATAACATGTTAATGTCACACATATCTATAATACATTTAGCATTATTTTATAGTGCTTTCATAAAGTCACACTAAAATCATAATACCCAGATCACAAATGTGGAAAATGCATATTTTATCCAGTTATTAACTTAAGGCCTGCAAACACAGTAAGGATTTTATGATACTTATTTAATCTAACTGCATACGGAGGGGACTTAGTGATGAGGTTTGCAAATGGGTGAACCTGTTTTTTTTTCTTTTTGTTAAGGAATGATCTCATTGAGATATGAACATATAGGTATCATAAAATTAGAATAAGAGGGATCGATCATCTTAGTAATGGGGTTATTACAAGTGTAGAATTATTATATTGATAAGCATGTTTTCAGTGAGATTTTGAATTGCAGATCAAAGTTTGGGACAGAGAGCCACAGTTCTACAATGCACAACTAGTATAAGAAGTTACCATTGTACTTTTTAGACTTTTGGGTAAGCACTGTTAGTTCAGTGAAAGCAGTGCTCTGTGGGCAAGTACAACTGTAACAACTGGCTGGTGACAGAGCATCTATCTAGCCTGTAGGGGCTGCTGTAGGCAATCTTAATGTGAGCATATGGTAATAAATTATGTAGCTCAAGCCAGTCAAGGGACTTAATGGCAAGACAGTGATGTATTCAGTTAATATAGTTACTTGCAGACTTTGCAGTTTTATTATATTATTTCTCCAATTTGGTAAGCTGAGAGGACTTGTAGGTTAGTCAAAGTAGATGAGGCATATAGTAGATGAGGAAGTAGATAGGAGTGAGCAATGATGTATCTGCAAGTTCTTAAAGAAAAGGTTTGGTATTATAAAGAAGTCCTACTTTATGGTTGTTTTTTATTAACTACATATTGGGTGCACTGATAGAATATAAATCTATGGTCAATTATTACCCCCAATAGTTTTACATTTTGCACTAGGTCAATTCTTGTATTATTGACTAAAACATTTTTAAATCATTGTAGACCGATTACTGACTTGGAGATAAAAATACTCATATTTTGGCTTCATTTAGATTTTAGGAGTAGTTTAGATTTTCTAGTCAGTTTTCTAGGTTTATAAAGGAATGTTTTAAGTCATCTTGAAGCTATCTGGCTGAAGAGGCTGCACAAATCAGTATTGAGTAATCTGCATATTGGATTATATTTGTTGGATGGTGGTGCTTATGCATTTTATTTATAAATATATTAGACAGAGGGAAGGTCCTTTTGGCACAACTAATGTTGTTTGCTGAGAAGTTGTAGGTTCATCAGACTAGTGTAAATACTGTACTTGGTAGCTAAGGGGAATTTTAAATTAACTGAGAGCACAGATTATGAGGCCCAGTTCACTGAGTCTAAATAATAGCATGGGATGTGAAACTGTGCCAAATGCTTTGGATAGGTTTGAAAGATGTGACGTCATTTTACCTTGGTCTCATTTTTCATTAATATAGTATATGACAGTTCGCAATGCTGTGTGTAATGTAGTCTGCCCTAAATCCATGCTATGCTGTGAGGAGTTTTTTTGATCAACTCTAGATGAACACATTTTTCAAGGAGTTTTGATAGAGGGGACAAGATGGATATCAGTCTATAGTTTGGTACCGCAAGTAATTTGACACCTTTATATAAGGGAATAATGCTGGGATATTTCCAGAGTTTTGGGACTATAGCTTTTAAAACAGATAGATTTATAAGTAGAAATGCTGGGTACGCAATATATTCTGCAGCTGTTTTGAAATATTGTACTGGTAAGTCATAAGCTGGAAAAGAGGTTGGTTTATGTGTTTTGAGCAAATTTTTATTATGGTGGAAGGAGTTGTGGTAACAGAAAAGGTAGCAATGACAAAGTCCATATTTCGTCTTTATGAATTGGATGTATTGGCTCCATTAAAGGAGGTAGCAGCATTTATGTAGTACGAATTAAAGCTGTATGCTGTCCTACAGATTGTTTCATCTGTTAAAGGGTTGGGCTGTGATTTTTTTTATCACTCTGTAAAAGTTTATTGACTGTGAGGCAAAAGTATTTGGCGTTTCACCATAGTTTTCTTGTTGCATAGTGTAGTCGTTTTGCTTAGCCTTAAGAATGGTATTTTCACTTAGGTTTCACAATTGTTGATATTGTTGCAGATTGGTTGTTGTTTTGTTCTTCATTACATTTTTTCTAGACTTTACATCTGTTGTGCATTAATTATTTTTAATATCTGGTGTTGGCCATATTGTGGGTTTTGATTTGATGCTTTTTACACTGAGGTTCAAGTGATTTTAATATGGAAAGAAAGGTTTTGTTGAAATAAGTTACTACATCATCCAAAACCCATGTTTTTAGTGGACCCATGGCGCTATGTTCAAGGGTAGGCAAGAGAGTTTCCTTATTGAGTTTGATTGTATTTCTATTTTTGCTGCTAAGAGAGGTATAAAAGTTCATGATATCCCTCTTGGGAACAAGTGAATGCATCCCCATAAGTGTCTGTGGCTTCAATCTGCTAGCTGAGCTGGTGGTGACTGCCTGAGTGTTCATAGACGGTGCACCGAGTTAGCTGTAGCTGCTACCTTTCTGTGATGTCTACTGACCTGCATGCAAAAAGTAGAGCATAACACCTTTGCATATTTGTTTCCTATGTACTTTTGTGGCTGCAAATGCTATATGTTGTACCACACAGTATGTATTTGACCATATACTATTTACAGAAGTGTTATGTGCCAGTAAGTGAGCCACGGGTTGTGGGACACGAGGTATATGTTCCAGCACTACCACAGGAATGTTATCTTTATGCTTTCACTGGTTCCAATAAAGGAGGGTCCAGCACAACAGGATGGCAAATACCTAAAATTAGTAGGGTACCTGTGAATGATGATGATGATGGTAGCGCATACACAACACTACCAGACGACATGGTGGCACTTTCATGAACACTATGTATACATTTTACAATATATTATAATTTCTTGAAGTCCTTGGGGTTATTGACTTAACCATGCAATTTTTTATGTTTGTCCTGTTACCCTCTAGCTCACAGGCTGGATACCAGGTAGAGCTTGACCAATAGGGACTGCTTGTGTTTTGTGTTTTGGGAACTTTTTGCACTTTACTATGTGTGACTAAGGAGTTAGTATGTATAAGTCCCGAAGATGTGAAGGGCTTGTCCCTCAACAAAAACACTTGTTTATAGATGTCTCATGTCTGTATATGTCAGAGGCAGCTTTTGATATTGTAGGATTAAGCACTTGTGATGTAATGGATCATGCTATGATGTTTCACAGAGAAGCATATGCATGATGACAAAGCTTAAATAACTGTTCTTTCAGATTTTTTTAAAACTTTAAAATGTTTGACCAGGAGATCTTTCATCACACTGACATCAAACATTCATTTTGATATTATAGAAATTGGTTCTAAACTCTGAGCAATTTGAAGATAGATATGTTCTGTTAAAACTCAGATATGTGCACTTTCTGATGCCATTTAAAAAAAAAACATTTTTGTACAGAATATCGGCTAGGAAATCTTCACTTACAGTAACATGAAGAATGTTAATTATGGTATTGCAGGAATTAATGTAAATTGTAAGCAATTTGAGGATGAGTTAATGCAAGCAATAGACTAAGCAAACCAAAAACTAGAATAATTCATATTGCTAAAAAAATGAAATCACAATTACAGCCATACCACAGGCGCGCCTACATTAATAAAAAAAGAAAACAAACCATAACAATATTTCTATCCAAAAAACACAAAAACCAGCTCTGAAGGGAAACAGAGGAACAGTTTAGCATAAAAAAAACTTTTTATTTTCCGCTTTCATCCAAGCCAGGACTTCATCAGAATAACTATCTAAAACTCAATCACATTTAAATAGCATCCAACCATTAATAATGAACAACTTATTAATTACATAATTAACACTCAATTAAAAACACATCTGACAAAAGTTATTTCTGTAAATGAACTTGGGCCAAATCCCAACACAAGTAAACAAGTCAGAATTTCCCTCCAAAACCTTCCAATTAAGAGGAGGTGATTTTAGGAATAAAGTGGAACGAAAAGAAACACTCTGGCAAATTAAACTTGGGGCAGACAAGGCACTGGATCTCAATGAATGTATTAACATTAAATGTTTTTTAAAAGGAAAGAGACTAAAGTTAGTAAAATGCTCTAGAATTTGACTATTGTCAAATGTGTTTTTAATTGAGTGTTAATTATGTAATTAATAAATTGTTTATTGTTATTGGTTGGATGCTATTTAAATGTGATTGAGTTTTAGATAGAGTTATTCTGATGAAGTCCTGGCTTGGATGAAAGCGGAAAATATATTTTTTTACGCTGAAGTGTTCTTCTGTTTCCCTTCACTGCTGGTTTTGGTGCTTTTTTGGAGGGCTTTTTTTGATCACCATCTTCAGTTTGGACTGTTTTTGTGATTATAACAATATTTTTCATTATGTGCAATCAGTTGGTATGTGTGTAACAAGACAGGGTAGGAAAAGAATGGGGCAAAATATGAGGCTATATTATAGCACAGGAGTATGAGAATGGAGTTTGGAACATTGTCAGGCTAACTCAATGGTAAAGCTATGGATGGCAAATCCTCAGAGAGAGAAATGAGGGGAGGGATATTGTTTGAATTTTGTAATGACAGCAATTAATATGTCATACTATTTTATGTTGTATCTAGAATGTAAAATAATGTCTTTTTTACATTGCATTTTACATGGTGATATATGATGAATGATATCATACTGAAATGTTTATGATATAAAATCCCTTTAAAGGGTCGATTGCCCAGTGCTCTTCCACGGTAAACAAACAAACATGCATAAATAAACAAACGAACATAAATTAATAAATAAATATATTCTCTCCTGCCTCTAAATCAAGCTTGAGAAAGCCTACATTATAACTGTCTAGTTTACAACAGGTCAGAACTTGTAAGCCCTATCATATTTTATCATTAAATGATTTTGGCTAGCTCAAATTTCATTTTCAGTTAACTAGAGCACAACGTTTGTCCACAAAATTCTGTACTATTTGACTATTCCCATTAAAATCACTAACAGTTAGGAACTTTTCGAAAGCAAATAATCTTTTATTAAGTGATGGTTTGTCAAAAATTCTATTCCCCTCCAAATCCCGAAATCAAAGCAGCCTATGCTGAGTTGCTCTCAGAAACTCTGTACAACCATGTAAATGGCTGCATAGAGGCTGCTGTATCTAGCAGAAGTAAACCTAGGACTAGCTCCAGAAATAAACTTCCCTGTTGGCATCCCAAATTAAACAGGATATACAATAAAATGAAAAAATATGACAAAAATCAGAAAGGGTAATTCCCATAAAGACAACTCGTACATCAAATTAAATAAGCAACTAAGAGAGATAATTAGGTCAAACAAAGCCAACTTTGAAGTTAATATAGCCTTCTATATGAAGGATAACAATAAGACTGTCTACAGCTGTGTCAGAAACCTCAAAGGAGGCACATCCAATGTGATGAACTTGTGGTTAATGGTGCCATATTCACTGATCCTGGTGATAAAGAAAATTGTTAGTAGACACATTCAGTTCCAACTTTACCCTTCCCCATCCCCAGACATCCCCCAAAACATACCCTCAAGCATAACACCTTCAAGTATAACTAGGGAGCATGTACTGGCTGCACTCACTAAAACCAAGAACACGGCTTCAGTGGGCCCTGATAATATACCAGAATGCCTTGTAAGCAGTCTAAAATATGACTTATTATGATCTCTGGCGTCATGATTTAACAAAAATCTTAAAACAGGCTTTGTGCCAAGCGAATAGAGGACTGTGATTCTCATCCCCTTTCTTAAGGGAGGACCTTCAACAGATCCTTGAAACTACAGATCCTTTAATCTGACTACTGTTATTTGCGAAGCCATGGAAAGAATAGTCATGGAAATTATTAACAAAGATATAGGAAACCTCCAGACACTAGATCCATCCCACTTTGGCATTGTTAAAGAAAGATCATGAAGATCATACTTACTGAATCTGGTGGACTTCTTTGAAAACGTCACTAAGGCAGTTGATGAGGGGAAACTGGTGCATACTGCCTACTAAGATCTGGATAAAGCATTTGATACAATACCTCACCCAGGCTTTGTCAATATACTTACAGAAATAGGTATAAACTCCTTTATAACATGCTAAATAGCTAGCTGGTAGACTGATAGAATGCAGGAAGCTAGAATTAGCAAGGCTACTTCCACAAAGAGGCTGGTCACCAGCGGAGTTCCCCAGAGCTCTTTGGTAGGCCCACTCCTCTTTAGCATCTGCTTCTTGGATGTCAAGGCCAATGTCAGAGGCCTCTGGCTAACCAAATTTGCAGGGAGCAGTCACTGAATTCCCCAAAGATGAAAACACCCTTCAGTAAGGTCTAACACAGATAAACTCATGGAGTCAAAGCCATAGCTTGAAACTCAATCCCAAGACATGCATTATAATACCTTTTGTGAAGTCTGCCATCCTGGCTAACTATGCCATCAACAAAACACCCCTAAAAGTAGATTAACTAGTCAGGGATCTGGGAATTAATACAGATAGCAATCTAGCTTTCAACCAACATGTGTCCAAGATAGTAAGAAAATACTTTTATGTTACTCAACTTATAAGCAAGGGCATGGCATCTAGTGCCAGAGAGGTCATCATACCACAGTACTCTGCCCTAATCAGCCTTATCAAAGTGTATAATGACCCCCTTCTGTATGCATCTGACCAGACACATGCAGAAAATGGAATATCCACAAAGGTTCCTTTCAAAAAGAATACAGGGAGTAAACATAATGTCCTATGCTGATAGCCTCAAAGCCCTGTCTCTCTACTCAGGATCATACAGACTTCTGATATTGCCCAATATACAAAGCATCCCTGGACCCTATTTCGATGAACCTTCAGCACATCTGCAAAGCAAACAGCATAAGTACCAGTAGCTTAAAATACCTACATTTTGCTTGTGATATAAATAGGATATGTTGGGAAGACTGATATGTTTTTCAGAGAATTCCCATTTTCTGGAACAGGCTCCTCACCCATGCTAAATAGAGTTCCTCCCTATCTCTATTTAAGCTCAACTTGGACCAATGGATGGATAATCATAAATTCACCCCTGGTCTGGTACCTATGTCTCTGACTGACAGAGGCAGTCAGTAAATCACACCTTGTATAAATCAGCTTTGTCAGTCACTTTCGTGTTGTACATCTAGGCTTATAAAGGTCCTAGTGGTCATTAATCTAATATATACCTATGAACCTATTCACCCATTCAAAATCTTCACATGGAGAGGATCTTCTCATGTACTCAAGTGATTGGTTGGCATGGTTATTAATGTTCCTATAACCAAAAACAAATTTAGTGATGCATGTTTATGCATGAAAAATATGGAATAATTTACTGTATAAACTTAAAAACATTCTTGTGACAAGACTGCTCAAATTGAAAAAAAAAAGAATGCTGCACTGAAAATGTAACTGCAGCATAACTTACCATTCCACACATTTATTTAACAGTGTTAGTTAGGTCTAGCTTCATAATGTGTATTGTTTGCATATAAGAGTCTGTAATTCACCTACTAGAAGGGCCTCTGTAAGCAGAAAAACAAAAATAAGCTCTTTGTAGCCAGAACATCAAGAAATACAAAGTGATTTATGTTTACAGCACTGACCTAGTGAAAGATTAAGTTTAACTTATGCTATCCAGTCCTTTGCTTCATCCATGCCACTTTCACTGTCAACTTACAGTCCCTCCATGTAGCCTTCCTTTTGCTAATGTGCCATTTCATAGGTTCATAGGTTTATAGGTAGGTACTAGACTATTGGCCCAAGGGCCTACATAAGCCTAGCCAGCAGGGTTCCATAGCTTACGCTACCCAAAAAAGTTATTTTCCTATGCCACTGTCCAGCAGAGACATAGAAGTGGTCCCCAGAGTGTATTTCCTATTTCCCATCCACTCATCGAGATTTTTATTGAAGAGTGCTAATGAAGAACTTTGCTTGACATAGATGGGTAGCTTGTTCCAGAGTATAGGAAGTCTCTGGGACAGGAATCTATCCCTCCAGCATGTCCTGTTTATTGTGGTGACAAGGTTTAGATCCCTAGAGTGTGTAGCTCAGAGGCACTGGGATTTCTTTAGGTGTAGCATGTCCAACAGCTCTGGGTTTGACATAGCTTTATATGTTAGGCAGAGATCACCTCGGAGTAGGCGATATGCTACGGAGTAAAGCTGGAGTTTTTTGAGGTGGTCAGTGTAGGGCATTTGTTTGAGGCCAGTAATCCTCTTTGTGAGGTACTTCTGTTGCCTTTCCAGCTGCTGCAGATGTCTAGTGAGGTACATTCCAAAAGGGGCGTTGTACTCTATAATGGGTCTAATGAGTGACAAGTACAGGGGAACAATGACCTCTTTTTTCCTGGATGAGAACCCTTTTATGATGAGGTGCACCACCTGGGCCCCAAGGTCTCTTATCATGCATTTGGTGTTAAGTAGATTGCTGCCTATGTGGTAGTTCATGGGTACAGAGTTTTTACCAAAGGAGATGACACTGCACTTTTTGGCATTGAGCTTGAGGCCATGGCTCTGACACCAGGCATCTGTCTCAGTGAGGCCCTTCTCTAGGATGTCCACATCATTTGGGGACTTGACTATGGCTCCTAGTTTGCAGTCATCTGCGAACTTTGCTAGCCAGAGACCTTCTGTGTTAGCCTGTACTTCAGAGAAGTAGATACCAAACAGGAGAGGTCCCAGGACGGAACCCTGTGGTACTCCACTTGCCACTGCTTTGAGGTCAGATTTGGAGTCTGCAACTTTTACAGTGTGGGTTCTGTCAGTGATCCAGTTGGCAACCCATCTTGTGACGTAGGGATTTATACCTAGTTTAGTGAGTTTAGCTATAATTCCAGAATGTGGGGTGGTGTTGAAAGCCTTGGCGAGGTCAATATAGGCTGTGTGAACCACCTTACCCTCATCCACGGCTTTGGTGACTGTCTCAAAGAAGTAGATCAGGTTCAGGAGGCATGATCTGCCTTTAACAAACCCAAACTGGGTGGGATCCAGAGTTTGGAGGTTACCAATGTCTTTGTTTATGAGTTCCATGATGATATGTTCCATGGCTTTGCAGACCAGGCTCGTCAGGCTAATAGGTCGATAGTTCCTGGGATCAGTGGTGGCTCCCCCTTTGTGGAGTGGGATAACTGTTGCTGTGTGCCATTCAGTGGCCACAAAGCCTGATATGAGGCTATTATTGAACATGGTGCTTAAGTGGGGAGCCAGTTCATTCTGATGTTCGTGTAAAATGCAGCCTGGGATGTTGTCCAGTCCAATGGATGCTGTGTTTTTGGCTTTAGAGAGTGCAGCTTTTACCTGCATAGTTGTGATTACAGGGACTCTGCATTCTTCCTGTATAGATATGGGCCCTTTAGGGGGTGAGAGGGGGGTAATGTTAGCACTGAACCTATCTGCCAGGATGTTGGCAATATCAGTTGGTTCTGTAATCTTTGTGCCTTTCTGCTGTAACTCAGAGCAGATTTAGGTATTTCCATCTAGATTCTTGACATAGCTATAGAATGCTTTTTGGTTGTCCTTGGATTTAGTGGCAATGTTGTTTTCATAGCTAGCTTTGGAGGATCTTATAAGGGATCTCAGCTTCTTACTGAGGCTGACCAGGGAGCTCCTGCACTCATGGGATTTTACTCTCTTTTGCAACAGTTTCTTCCTTCTGTTGTACAGTTTGTTTATGGCAGGGGCCACTAGATTGGCTTCCTTTTTGGAGGATAGCATCTTGGTTCTGTTTGGGATAGCACAATCCATGCACTTGTGTAAGTGCTTATAGAGTGCATTTGTGTAGGATTCAGCAGTTGTAACTGTATTGTCCATCTGCATGGGTGTAATGAAGTTCACCACTTCTGTCTTAAGAAGCATGAAGTTGGCTTTGTAGAAATTTTTTACTGTGGTTTCCTTAATGGGAGTGGGGGGGGGTGGGTGTGGGATGTGGATATCAAGGGTGATAAGCTTATGGTCGGATTGGACCAACGAGGAGTTGACTTCAGGTGTAGAACTCATGTTGGTAATGACTAGGTCAAGGATATTGTTGCCCCTGGTGGGGGTGTGGATAAGTTGATCTAGGGCACTGGAGTTCATTTCTTTCTCCCCAGTATTTCTTTCAGTTCCATTTAATTTTTACCCAATGTACAATTACTGTTCTGTGTGTGTTGGACTTAGTTAAAAGCCTTAATGTCTGTTTCTCCTGCTATGGCCACGTTACACCTGCATGTATCTTTAACATTTATGTTACAGTGTCACTTATGTCTTACTTCATAATGTGCATTGTTTGCATATAACAAACTGCAAAGTATAGTATTCATTCATCTACTATAAGGGTCATTTAAGCCAGGCAAGCATGTAACCAGGGCATCGATTAAGTTTAACTATGCTAATCAGAGATTCTAGCCTTGACTCTGACTAATATGCAATTATTAATTTTAGTCAATTGTAATTTGGTATTCTGTCCATCCATTCATCCATAACTCCTTTTTCCATTTTTACACATGGGGTCAGGGTATCACTTCAGTAAAGACAATCATCTAGAGCCAAGGTTCCATCCAATACCATACTGTAAATTTCAAACTGCAGCATGTTAATTTCAGTTTAATGTATCATAGCAAACAAACAAATGTTCAATGTGTATATCTTGCAGAATGCAAGCATCAAGCTAACTTGAGTTATTAAGTGCTTTCAACATTACAAAAAGTATGGACAATCATATGAAAACCTTCATTAATGCAAGGCGTTAAGCAGTAACACTGGTGGGAAAAGACTTCAGAGTTGAGTGCTGCTCAAAACATAAATTTATTACTTAAAAAACTCATAAAACAGCAATAGAGGTTAAGCGCTTTTGTCCTCTGTTAACTTGACTTCATCAGAACAATCACTCATAAGTCAAGAAGCCTTTTTATACATCATACTAAATTAATTGATTACATAATATTCAAATTAGTAAAATTTCCTCAGGATGTCAGCATAAACAACTACAATGTTGTAAAACCTATTAGTAAAAACATGTAACAGTTACAAAGAAGTAATTTACAATAATGCACAGTGCACTTGAAAGATTACTGCAGCTAAAATTCAAAACATTTATTCAGTTTTTATATAATACTCTTAGCTAAAAATGTTTTCATAACCTATGTGACACATATCAAATGCATACCCTATGGCATCAATGCATAATTACCCAAAATAATATCCAGCTTTGAGTTTTAGTATACTGGAAATTTAAATATTTTCATTTAAACCTGATGGCTGGGTGGCATTGGTCTTAAATTGCCATTTAAGTTCTAAAAATTCTAAGAAGTCATCACTTGGTCCCCCCCACTCACCTAAGTTGACTTGCTCAATAATGCAAAACTTGAACTGGTGCATGGGGGTGGATTTAATGTGCCTATATAGGGCATTGTTTTCATCTTTTTTTCTTGATGTTGTATATGTGTTGATATATCCTTTGCCTGCATTTACATTTAGTTTTCCCTATGTAGAATGCTGTGCAAAGTGTGCATAACCCTAGATAAACAACACCCATTGTTATGAATAGACTAAGTGAAACTATGCACAATGATTTATTATTTGAAAGTAAGTTAGAGGAATACAATGATATGCTAAAAGTATTGAAAGTGATATTTTATTGATGACAAATAAGAAAATAAAAAAAACTTGAAAGAGACAGAGCTGAGAATGACAAAGGTGTAGCCTATCTACCCCCCCCCCAAGCTTTGGAAATGAAATACCAGCTTCCCATGCAGACCATGTAAATGGGGGGCCAAACTTGCTAGATGAAGTTACTGAACCTGAAGTACACCAAAATCAACTGGAATCCCCTTTAGGGAACCCCCCCGCTGAGATATTCACAGAGGTTTATAGAGAGGGAGAGAGAGAGGAATGGGCACATCACTATCAGATACCCCCAAGTTATTGGGAGCCCAATGCCTCTTACAACAGGGGGAGGGGGAGAAGGAGACAGAGAGGTGGAACAGGATTGAGGGGAGAGACAACTGCAATTACAGGAATTGGAACTAAACAAGTATACCATTATACACAATTCACAAGGAGATTTCAAGGTATACAATTATAGTGTGTTAAACATTGGTGTTAATTGGGCAAATTTATTTGAAAAGGGATTTCCCTTTGTACCCACCACAAGTATAAAAATTGAAGAAACCCTGATTCAGCCAAAGTTATATACTAGAAAAATTAACTTTATTTTGTACTTTAATGACAACAGACATGTTGAACTTAATTCCTTTTCTGCCAACCCCATTTACAAACCTAGTACTTTTACCCCCATTTCATCCTACAGTTTTACTCTTTGAAAAGTTGTGTGAATTTAACTTTAGAAATTATTTAAAAACACCTAAGTATGCAAGAGCTCAGCACAATTTGAGTGACATGGAAGCAACACTTTTACAAGAAATAATGAACAACAAAAGTGTGCGTGTTATGAAGCCAGACAAGGGGGTTAGGTTGGTGGTAATGTACAACAATAATTATGTAAACAAAATGTTCAGCATGTTGTACTTGGACATCTATGAGGAAGCTTCCATAAATGAATTAAATATAGCCTATCGCAAAATACATCTTATTCTTGAGGACAAGCTTTTGAATAGTCAGATACACTGGATATAAAAAAGTTTACACACCCCTGTTAAAATGCCAGGTTTTTGTTATATAAAAAAATGAGGGACCACAATACATCATTTCAAAACTTTTCCCACCTTTAATGTGACGTTTAACCTGTACAGTTCAATTGAAAAACAAACAAATCTGTTAGGGGAAAAGTATAAAAAATAAAAAACATACAATATACTGGTTGCATAAGTGTGAACACCCTTAAACTAATACTTTGTTGTGTGTGCACAATCTTAAACCTAATACTTTGTTGAAGCACCTTTTGATTTAATTACAGCATTCTTGGGTAGGAGTCTATCAGCATGGCACATCTTGACTTGGCAATATTTGCCCACTCTTCCTTGCAAAAAGGCTCCAAATCTTTCAGATTGTATGAAGCACTGCCCCCTCTGATGATGTCATCATTTGATCCTCTATGAAAATCGCTGCTTTGTGATTTGTTAACAGGAACTTTAGGTTGCCTTTGAAATGGAGTAGTAAGGCCAACTGCAGAATCTTGAGTTCCCTCACAAAGTAAATGAGGGGAAAAAATTCAGTACATTTCTAATTGCCAAAAGCACACACTGCCCTTTCACTAAAGATTTTTTCTAATGGATGGGATGCCAACTGCTGAAGTGTAGTAATGTATTGGAATATGTAGGTTTCCAGCAGATAGTAGATTCAAATTTGGTCTTTAGTGAAAGGGCAGTGTGTACGTTTGGCATGCATGGTGTCTCAACATAGTGAATTTGAGGTTCAGTGCAACATTTTGCATGACATGCTAACTAAAAGATGGTACTCCACCCCCTTCCTGAACAATAAATTCAATAAGGTAAAAGAGAAGAGGACTGGGGGTTACTACCTACCTTTATTAGGGATGCATAGAGAACAAATGCCTACAAATAACACAACTGTTATTGATGAAATGAAAACGTGTAAGGCATTAATTTTAACATACAATAGTGGTTTCACTGACATCAAAAAAGTGATATGTAAAAATTGGAGAGTCTTTGACACTGAACCAGAATATAAGGGAATAGTTGGGAAAAGCCCACTCATTGTATACACAAAATACATCTGTATAAAAAATATGCTAGAGAGAGTGACTAGGTGTGAGCAGGTGGGGGTGATGGAAAAATGTGGATGTTGTACACAGTATAAATGTATACTGGAAGGTAGTGAAGTAAGATTAGAATATTATGGTACTATCAAACTTCAAAAGAAGTTTGACTGTAATAGTAGAAGCATTGTTTACCTAACAGCATGTCAGAAATGCATCTGTTTCTATATTGGAAAATGACGAATTGTCTAAAAAGCAGGCTTTATCAACACAATTATGACATTGTGAAGAAAGAAATGAACAGTGCATTATCACTGCACATTCAGAAGTTTACTGATCATTTTTTCAAATTTATTATTATTGACCAGGTAGATGGGGGGCAAAGAGGTGGACCCATAGATGACTACCTTGAATACAAGGAACTTCAGTGGCAACTTGCAACAATTCCACTATCTACCCTGGGTTAAATGAGAATATATCAAACAGTCCTGTCTTAAGACTAAAAGCAGTCTTAGTTTTATAAGTAGTTCATGTTTTTAACAATTTGGCATGGTGAAATGAATGTTTGTATACATGTGGAAAGTTTGGGACATAGCCCTTTAAGATGTTCATTTTTTTAACCGTTTAACATCAACAGCATGCTGGGTATAAAAGATGGAGCTGTGTGTGTATTCAGTATTCTGATGAAGTTATTTCACTAAGGACGAAAGTGCTAAATAAACAGATTTTCTACAGAGTGGTCAGCTGCCTCCTTTCATCCTGGTGGTATTCTTCACAAGTTTGTGGTTCCTGTTTTTATGAATTTCACAAGAGTTATTATTCTGAAATTACTAGGGACAGCAAAAAATTGCATTTGGTGAGGAAAATTTATGTTCAGATATTTCTGTGTGAGTTAAGTAATGTAGCATTTTTCACATTGACTTGAGGGGAAATTTGAAGAAAATGTTTAGAAGGAAGTTAACAGCAGTAGTTACTATATAAGAATAAATATAAATATAAATCTCTAACTACAAATGCATACAAATGGAACTGCCCAATTTGCTAAGGGAACTGACATGCATATCACACAGTTGCTATCATTTGTATATAGGTTAAGCATTGGTATTTTCAGATTTATTGATCTTTTTATGGAATCTAGTACTTCACAGACTTTGGGTTTTAATACTGAGTGGATATTTTTGTTCTTTTCTTACATCTCTTATTAGCTTAACATGCCATTCAGAGGCTGAGAGATTGGGAAAAAACGTCAAATGAGACATTCAACCAAAGTCTCATCTGCCTGAGTTTGTGGTAGTTCAGGTAGATGTAAATAATTATACAGCACTTATTGAAAAGAGAAGACAACAAGACTGAAAAGATCACTCAGTACATCGACAGATGATGTATACACAGTAGTAAAGGTAGATACAAAAATCAAAAGAACAAATACAGAAATCAAAAATAACATAATATTATGGTTAACATTTTTGAATCTATAACACCCTCCCCATAATTTTTCCATAACAATAAATAAATAAACAAAAACATTTTCTTCTATTGCACATTATAATGCCATAAATGGTTTTATAATATTTTACCACACCTACTATTACACAGTAGTAACACAGAACTAACTAGTATTTTATCATTTTTGTCATCTCTCAATGTTTTTTCCTCATACCATATTCTCCGTACAATAAATAATTTAACTTAATGTTTTGAAAATAAGCATGTCTGTATCATTTCATAGCTTAGCAAGGCATGTTCCAAGCTCTCTTCAGGATTAAATAATGAACATTGTCTTTCCAAATGTTGTTCACACTTCAGTTCCCCATTATGGCTACCTTT
Organism: Protopterus annectens; assembly: GCF_019279795.1. NCBI lineage: Eukaryota > Metazoa > Chordata > Ceratodontiformes > Protopteridae > Protopterus > Protopterus annectens. The sequence continues at coordinate 489,944,181 of NC_056744.1, forward strand.
CCTAACATTTACCTGTATAAGAAATCTTGGAGCTCAAAAACACGTTTAAACCATGGCCGGCCTTAGGCATAGGTGAACTAGGTGACCGCCTAGGGCGCTGTACAGGCCAGCCTCATAAAGGATGCATTTTTATGTATTTATTTATTTTATTATTTTGCTATCTTCTCAGCGCCATCTCTGAGTGCGCCAAAAGAATAGGGAGTGGGGGAAGGGTGAGTGCCCTCCCACTTTTATAGCTTCAGATTGACAGGGAGGCTTCAAGAGGTTTAAAAAAAAAAAAAACTTCTGCCGTCGCACACGGAACTTAAGTTAGCAGTTCAGTTACTAGAGGGGTTAAGGTCATGTGTACAGATGAGGCTGGCCATTCCGTTTAAAAAAAAAAAAGAAGTGAATTCCAGTTTCGGTCTGATGTCAGCCACTTCTGGGAGATTCCCATTCATTATAGGTACTTAGAGAGCCCCAATGCGCTATCTCTATTCATCTTATCTTTCACCATCTCCTCATCCACGCTTCTCTTCAAACCACTGTGCTCCCGGGGTCTCTGTACTGTTTTACCAGATAACAAATGGACAGACCATTGCTGAGCAATGGAAGCAATGCTACAGCACATTCCGACCAAATATTGACATACCAGAAGGACAAGATGAAGCTGTTGATGTCTGAACACGAGAAAACTGAGTTGAACTGCAAGTTATTTTCCACTTGTAAGAGTCGCAGACAGTACATGTTAATGGTTTCAGAATTACCCGAACTTCTGTATGCTGTTCGTTCAGTGGAAAACCGTATGCTTTTTGTATTAATACTTTTGCTAAGGTGTATGTTTGTGTTTGTAATTTAAACTGTTCACTTCTGTATGCGAGAGAATTTAAACTGTTTGCTTCTGTATGCGAGATAAAATGTGTGTGTGTGTGTGTGTGTGTGTGTGTGTGTGTGTGTGTGTGTGTGTGTGTGTGTGTGTGTGTGTGTGTATTGTATATGCATGTATGCTCTAATTTCACCTGCCTAATTGCCTAATTAGATCTTTTACATCACAAATTATATTTATTTAAAAAGGCAAGTTGATAAAATCTGCTGTAACTGTTGCCTTCAAAGTGGTCCATCAAATATCAAAGGGTAAATCAGCCTCTACACAGCTGTTATAAAAGTATTCCACCTGTTCCTCACTTTTTGATACCCCTTTCATCACTAAATAAAAAAACATTTAACTGCCATCTGTTAGTGTTCACAAGATGAATGCCAGATTTACTTTGTAAGGAAACAGGAGAAATATCAGAGAAGAATATGGGTTGTATTTTAATCTCATGTACCTCAGAATAGGAGAAGATATTAAAAATGAGTCAGGTCCCGATCTGTGTGCTGCAGCAAAGAAAGTAAATCCCTTATTAATAGGAAATGTTAAATGGAGCAGACTGCACAGATTCTGAGCTGCCATGATTTTCTTACCATCACAGCATACAAATAGTGAATAATGGAAATAAAATGAATCTGTCTAAAATGGGGTTAAGTGATAAGAGTCTATGGTCAGCACAACTAATTGATTATAAAAAGTTTCCAAAAAAAATCATTTAAATGATGTAGAAACTTCTCTTTGGAACAGCATGGTACACAGACAGATGAGGTAATGAGAGATATGGACCAGAAAATGTAAAGTATCTACATTCTTCAAAGATACCTCTGCATTCTAGAAACTGTGATATCTGAAGATACAGTGATATTCTACCAACAAGTGCTGCTCCACATGAATTGTCAGAAGTGCTGGAACAAAAATCTTACTTTTCCACTTCTTGTTATGCATTTGCATGTGACTAGCTTTCACGTGGGTCTCCAGGATAAAAGCAACATCACATTTGGTTTTAAATATGTCATGAGAAAAGAGTTTACATGTACTGGTAGACTGCATATCATTATGGTTTCAAGGAAGCAGTTAGATAACTATGACGGAAAAGGAAAATAAATACTTAAAAAATATATTTGTATGTATGAAAGATAAAAATTAACAATTGGAATAAAGTAGTGCTTAAGTAGGCCCAATTCATTAAGCATAATTAACAAAATGGGTGAATAATATAGGTGATCCGGTGAGGTGACCCCTAAATGGGAAAAGCCAAAAGAAGAAGAAGAAGACGTCTTATATACAAGTCAGGCATATTTTTATCAACCAGAGGAGAAGTTGTGGGTAGCAATTAATAAAGAGCTGAAGGATTTTATCTGGGAGGGAAAGATGTCAAGAGTGAAGTGGGATAAGCTGATTCTTCCAATAGAACAAGGTGAATTGGGATTACCTGATTTGAAAGTTTTTTCAGAGCAAGTACGACATTTAACCATCATGTGAGATTCCTAGTTGAAGTTGTTAGTAAACTGTTTTTAGGTGTTCCACATTTTGCCAATTTGTTCTAAATTATGTTCCTATTATGTTATGTTATGCATAATGTCCACTGACATTAGTATTCTGATGGACAACTTAATAGATTTCTTAAATGCAATTGTATAATATCTATCGTGATTTTTTTTTACCTACGTTGCTTGTCAAAAACTGTACATAGTGAGGTAGAGCACACTTTTGCTTGTTTAACTGTTACGCCCATATATGTTGGCTTAGTCCCCACGTGCACCAGTTATTGATAGTTTTTTTTGCAATAATTTAAAATAATTTCATAGTTTTAATTTGACTGCCTATCATGATGTTTTTGGATTACTAAAACACTTAAGTGATGCCACTAATCATTGTTGTTGGTGTGTCTGTATTCTGAATTATTTTTGTGTTGATTATTTAATGTTTCACAAGAAGGTAGAAACCAATAACAATTTCCAGTCAAGTGTGATAGTGGGCAAGATAAACAGAAGTCTGATACTTTATAAAATGTGTATTGAAATAAGACTTGACTTTTTTTTATTGATGGTGAAATTAAAAGGCTAAGTAGATAAAAATGCAGTACTTGAACTTGCTGAACTATTGTTAAGAAGGAACTGTATGTATTCTGGTGTTGGGTATTCCTTCTACAACTAACACAAAAATGGTAACTGAATTAACAGGAAGGACAGCTGAAATAGAAGGAATACACTCCCTAACACTTTTGATAATACTGTAGTTGGGCAGTTGGAGACTGCACATTGGTCATTTAGCATAAACGTTTTGTTTGACGTTAGTGAATTGACGCATCATCTGGGCATTTTTGACTAGTAGAATATCTTGTCTCCAGTTTCTGACACAAAATTGAAATCATTGTATGTTGAGCATGTTTAAAGTTAATGTTTTATTGTTGGTTTGAATGCAGATGCTGTCATTCTATATAGTGTGTGTGTGTGTGTGTGTGTGTGTGTGTGTGTGTGTGTGTGTGTGTGTGTGTGTGTGTGTGTGTGTGTGTGTACATAAGTGGCAATATAAGTTGCCTTAAAGAATGTTAAAGGTGTTTTTCTGAATGGGTTGCAATGGGTAGTAAAACTCTGAGATAGCTAATCAGTATTGTGCTATTTAATTGTTTGTTGATTTATGTTAACCAGGTAGATGCATTTGCCATATCAGTAGTAATCACTACAGTGGTGGTAGTCAGACCAGTAGGAGATACTCTGTATGTTTCAAGAAGGAAAAACCTATTCTTCTAAATAAGTTAGGTGATTATTACTAAGTTGCATATATGAATATTTCAATGTAGTATGTTAAGTGCTTGTTTTGTTTGTATGACAGATAAAGTGTGTGTTACTGTGTGAGATAGTATGTGTGCATATGAGAGAGAAAGTGAGTGTCTGTGTTTTGTTCAACAAACACTGTTACATAATTCCTTCTTCACTGTGTCCTTCTACCTCCAAAATGTTAAATGAAAGTCCTGAAGACTGTGTACAGGACTTGGTGCTTTACAAGAATAAGTTAACACAAGGGCACACACTTTCTACAGCTATTCCATCATACCTCTCAACCTCTTAGAGCAATAAATCTGGACAAAGCCTGAAATGATGGGGGGTCAAATAGGGACAGATTTTAAATATTGCTCTTACAAACTTAGAATGTTGTTAGAATAATAGGTTTTGCATTAGCATAAATTTTCTAAATGATGTGGAGTCTTAAACTCAAATGTTTGTCATTATTTAATTACTTCAATCCTAAGCTATTTGCCAGAAAAGTACAGATTTTAGGAGGAACACACCAAAAAAATGAGGCAAAAATCTGAACATTCTGTGAAATCTGTACAGTTGAGAGGTATGTATTCAATTTTCCATATGCAACTATCGTCTTTGCTTCAGACTGCCATAAGCAGTCTATCAGAGCTGCCCTTTTTTTTTTTTTTTTTGTTCTTCAGTTTGAGCAAGGAGTTTGAACCAGCTATGCCTCTGATATCTATAAATATGGATTTATCTAGATACAGATAAGATATACAGATAGATACATATAGAGAGATATGAGTATATAGACATATTTAAATTGTTTTTCTTTTTGGCCTTGCACTGATTCTTGAGGATTGCTATCACTAAATGATGGGAGACACTGGAGTCATAGTTTATATTCTTCAAAATGGGCATGCTAATGCAAAATCTGTGTAAGCAACTAGATATATAAAAGTTAAAATGCGTCCCTAAGTCTGGATCATTTTGCTCTTCTCCCATAGTACTTTTGGCTTTGTTCCTGATTCACGTGGTAATATTCTGAAAATGTTGCAGTGGCTCTAAATACACTAATGATTCATAGTAAAATGGGCTCTGATTATCCACCAACTCCAGTGGATACTCAACCTGCCATGGGAGTAAACTAATGTACTATTTGAAGCTTGTAAAATAAAAAAGTCTACCTCTTTTTGACACTAAGTCTGCGGGCTACTCCTGAAATCTTTCTTGAGCTGCTCTTTCCTTTCCAATTTCTAAATGCAATGCTTTAAAAAATGATCTTTCCCCATTGTGGCTTTTTTTTTTCTTCATGAAATGCAAGTTAACACAAATCTTGTTATTCTAGCAACTTAAAGTGCAATATTTAAAATCTATCCCTATTTTTTCGGCCACTGCATCTACATTATGTTACGTTTTGGCCAGATTTCTTGCACTAAGAGGTTGAGAGGTATTCATACCTCTCAACTGTTCAGATTTATGCCTCATATTTTTGGCCTATTCCTCATAAAATTTGTGGTTTTCTGGCAAATCACAGAGGATTTAAATAACTAAATGTCATACATTTGAAGTTCAACCTTCATTTCATTCAGAAAATATATGCCAATACAAATGTCATAATTCTAGCAACTTTCTAAGCCTCTCCTAAGAGCAATATTTATAATCTGTCCCTGTTTGGGGGCCTTTGCCCCCCCCCCCCATTATTTTAGGCTTTGTTCAGATTCCCTGTGCTTTTTTTAGGCTTTGTTCAGATTTCTTGTACTAAAAGTTTGAGAGGTAATGGAGGTATGGTATGTAATAACCTAGTTGCCTATTATTTGGTGCATTTTACGGGGGCTAGGGGTTCTGCATTTCTTTAATGTGCACTCCTTTGTATAAGATGGCTAGTAACTATGAACTTGTGTGTCAGGGTCTCAGTCATTCCCTATTGCAACATTACCGAGGTATCCTTTTCTTTATTGTAACATAGGCAATTAATTCTTCAAGGACAGCAAGCACTGAATTTGTATATGAGACACTGAAATGTAAAGTTGTTAGGCAGTAACAGCCTTTTATTAGTTACACATCTCTAATGTAAAATTATTCGGATGAATTTTACTTCTGCGGAGATTGTGCTTATTGATGGATACTCGTGGATTGTAATGACAGAAGTTTGAGTGGCCTTTTATGATTAAAATGTTCTGAAATGGGCAGATTTGTCATTATTGGGTCATACATTTAATTTCATTGCTCACTGGAAAAATGTTCAAAAGTACAACTTTAAACACACTAACAGGTGGTGCTTTATTATACAAGGAATATAGTTTAATACAATCAGGAAGGTCAATCAACACATACATATATGCATGGCCCTAAGAATGTGTTCAAGGAGCCTGTAGTTTGAAAAGATCCTAAAGGTAAACTTAATTCTCCACTGGCCAGATACATTTTATTTGAATTCGGGTTTGAATGCTGTTTCAATGAATGTGAGTTTCAAGGGCAGAGAAGTTTTACTGCTCATCTTCAATCTGTTTTCATTGTGAGCCTGTATTGTTTGTTTAGCAAATGGCTGTGTTTATTCTATTTTATTTCAATAATTGTAATCATTGTTGAAGTAAATAAGAAAACAGTGTGCACACTGACAGGTTTGAACAGTGTTTATGGTAAATGAGGAGAAATAGCCAAGTAATGTAACACTGGAGTGGCTGGGGCTGGGGAGGGAGCTGCTGCTGGGGGGGGGGGTTGCTGCAGAAGGGGCTGCTCTGGGGGGGTGGCATATTACCCTGCCTAGGGCCCTATTTGACCATGATCCAGCTCTGGTATTTACAGTAGGAAACACATACACAAAGGTAGCTGTAGGTTAACTACATTACAAGGTGTCTTTTTCTTCTTATGCATTTAAATGATTTAAGGAAATGACTGGAGTGGCTTTTTTGGGGAGTGACCTTCCTGTGGGTGTGGCTGAAATAGGTGTTTCTTGAGTATGTTGTGGGTGGGGCTTAAGGGGCGCCAGAGCACTACTTCACCTAAGGCGCCGTTTCAGCTAAGGCCGGCCCTGGTTTAAACCATGCCATTATCCTTCTGATTGCTATTATTCTATTGACAGATACTCCTTTCTACAACTTTCCATAAAAATAAGTGTCTGTTATTATATTCAATATTTCTTTTTCTACAGTATTTTCAGTCTGAAGTTTCAAGAACTTGATTTTACTTAACATATTCCAACAAGATAGTATTCATTCCATCTTTTTTTGTTACTAACCATCTCTCTGTCCTATATTGCAGTATATTTGTGCAATAAAAGAAACATCAGCTGAACCTTTATCAGTCTTTGCTAACCCATCTAAAATGTATAGTGTCTGAAAGAAAAAAAAAGTGACACAGTAGTTTACAGAGCAATAATGGCCATTCACCATCAAATTGTTAAGTTAATATTATTCCTTTAATATCCTGTGATGACAATATAAAAACTGCACCTAATGTAGTTCAAATACCTACAGAAGAACGATTATTTTTTGTATTTATCAGAGAAGAATAATTGTCACTAGGTGTATATTGGACTATGTGATGAAGGGCATTAAAATCGCAGTTGTACTCACCTGCCATTATAATATGGCATTAGAGATATAGGATCAGTCAGTGCTGAAATAAAGAGATTGGCTCTAAAGGTCAAATGCCACTATCAGCAGACAGACATTAGAGTAAATCTTACAGAGGATTTGAATGAATGACCTTTACATCTAATTGATTAGTCAGTGACTACTACAGCTTGTGTGATGCAATAAAATAGTAGTAGAAAACCATGTCAGGTAATTACTGTACATTTAGCTGTGACCAGGGAAAGGAGCAATGGTGAAGAAAGAGATGAGCCAAGCTGGAAACCCGACCAGCCTCAGCATTCTCAGATAATTATGATACAAATACATCAGGAACACTTTATCCTGCACATGTTTTAAACCAAAATTTTAATTGTAGCATTGCAACATAAGATAATTGGCAGCATCGAGATATTCCAATAAATGACCAGACATATAAATAATTGACATATGCATCTTAACATGGTTTAGGCAAGTTCTGCTTATGAAATTTAATTAACAAAAGCAAGTAACAGAAGATCAATGTAAATCTTGAAGAACATAGCTAACGAAAGTTTGGCAAGTAAGAAGATAGACCATGAAGCGGATTCTTAGTACATGGAATAAGGAATGTTTTTATTTATTTTTATTTACATTTTGTTGACTGTGTTAGTCCCACTAAGCCAATGGCCTCTTTTCATTGGATAACAAAGATAATATTGATAATGACTAGGGAAAATTGGACCAGTGCACCAGAGAACTTCTCATACTCTTTTCAGTAAGTGCCATGGGATCTTTCATATCCTCCTGAGCAATCATAAACTCAGGCAGACGGATGCTTGATTTAATGTTACATCTGCAGAATGGATGTTTTTACAAAACTGAACTACTCATAGATCCAAAGTTAAAACCGTTAGTGGGTACTAGGATGTCTTCTGTATTTTGGGTGGAAAGTTATCTTTGAAAATAAGTTAAGAACATTTATATCAGTTAAATAGAAACATGCCTGACTTCTAAAACATGTAACTGAGGTTGCTGATAGATATTCTTCTACTTTTTTAAGAGACTGGGGGCTTACTTCATAGTAACTGGCCATTAACATTTTTTTTTGTGACAGTAAGTGAAATAAATTAAAACAAAATCAGTGTGGCTGAAAATGAGTATATGACTGTATGATATGCTAAGTGGAGAAATTACTAAGGCATTTTTCCTTATACATATCATCTTTAAAGTCAGGAGCATTCTAGACTATCAAAAGTCTAAGCCTGTGAAAGATACCAGAGAAATTCTGGCAAGAAGTGAACTGTGTAAAAGTACATGCAATGTAGATGACACTTAACCTGCAGAATTTAATTTGTAGAGGGGAGAAGCTCTGGATATTTACTCCCACTCATCTGTGCTTGGTGCAACAGCATCCCTGGACATTTGACATCTTTCATCCATATTAGAGTATTCCCAAATTAGAATGACTGAAAAAGAAGAAGACAGAAAAGAAAAGCACTAAGAAGCTTGCCAAGAAGTGTAACTTTTCTGCATTACTACCTTTATAAACTAACGCTGACATATGTACTCAGAGTACTGTGATTACCTGGGGACTAGCAAATGGAAACAGAAGAAATGAAAGTCATTCAGCAGGAAAACTTTACTAAGAAGTTTTGTAAGTAAAGTACCAGAGTATGTTGTACGGATCTACCAATGACCAGAAAGGCAAAACTTTGTACTTTCAGTTAGTGCAATAATTTCAGTTCCATAACGTTACTTGTTTGCCTTATTTAAAATGCTTAATCTTTACACTGGAATAAGATTTCAAGCTCCATTATGAATAAAATATCTGTGCAAATCATTTCACTGTTTTCACATTTTTCCAGAACTGAATAATGTTTCTACAATAAAACAGAACAGATGATTTCAAAATAAAAACTAAGACTATTAAAATATCACTCACTATATCCATGCTAAATCTCAATGAGAACTATAAAATCATACACGGTATAGTTATTGTAAATTTGTTCAAAAATAAAGCCAGACAGATGAAAATGGCCTGTGTGCATGGCTATTCTTCAATGATACTGCTATTTTAATGTTCTGAGCTGGGAGACATTATTGCAAACCAAAGGTCATTTAGAAATACCAAACAATGGACTTTCAGCAGGAAGATAATCAGCGGTATCACACTTTACATTTCCCTTGTCCTATTACTTTTGTGTTCAGGAAAAGGAATTGTTTTCATTTATTTTCCTTTGTTGGCAGTAATTGCAAACATAATAGGTTCACTGTATTGATCTCTTACCACTTCCTTTGACAGACATAATTGTTTTGCAAATAGATTCCTCTCTTTTTAATTTGCTTAAAGGCCACATTCATCGTTTTCATTCAAATGCTTAATCGGTATCTTATTGATAGCCTATTAAATAAAAAACACCTTTGTCATATGATCAAACTTTGCCACTTGTGAGACAATCAGTGCAGGTGTGACAATAAGTAGCATAAAATAGCAGATGGAATAAAAGTAACCTATCCAAATTGTGTTCATTAAAAGGAATGTATAGAAAGTGTAGCAAAGTTAAGGCTGCTCTTTATAATGTGTGTGTGTGTGTGTGTGTGTGTGTGTGTGTGTGTGTGTGTGTGTGTGTGTGTGTGTATATATATATATATATATATATATATATATATATATATATATATATATATATATATATACAATATAAAAAATGGGAACAATTTATAATCCCAAAATTCTGAAATATCAAATTTCAGAATCCCAAGATTATAAAGCTGAAAGCACAAAACTCCGATACCCAGAAGCATGAATTTCAAAATCCCGAAGTATGGAGATGCTGAAGTAGAGCTTCTGGTGGTTGCGCTGTGTGAATGGATAGCTGGAAGTTCAGGTAAGTATTTATGTTTAAGGGTTTTGGTTAGGGGCTTTAGTGTGTGTCAGTGTGTTTTGTTACTGTTATGTGTGTGCAAGGGGAATGTAGCTTGTATGGTGGTATTTTCATGTGTTTGTCTGTGTAGTGCGACCTTGGAATTAGTATATTTAAGCAGGGGGTGTGCGGCGCAGGGGGGCTTGTCCCCCTGCTTGTATGTATTGTAGGTTTGTGTGTTTGTTTGTGGGGGGAAAGTGTGTGCATGTGTGTGGTGTATGGTTAGTGTAGGAGTCACAATTTTGAAATTCACACTTCTGGGGTTTTGGGATTTTAAGGTTTCGGCTTTATGATCTCGAGATTCTGAAATTTGATATTTCAGGATTTCAGGATTATAAAGTGAACATATATATATATATATATATATATATATATATATATATATATATATATATATATATATATATATAAAGACAAGAAAAGGTGGTGGGGTAGCAATCATCCTACTCTGACCTACTTAATCTCTCCCCCTTACAAATACCTCTATCTTTCACCCTGCTGAACTACTTATACTAAATTGTCACCTGAACTCTCACAAAAAGTTCACCATTGGCTTAATTTACATCCCACTAGGCAATAACATTCCTGTTCTTGAAAATATACTTGCATGGCTCACTGACAACATTTCCTATGAAACTATCATTCTGGGAGATGTTAACATAGACTTGACTAAACTCATGGTTGACTCAGTCTTTATGGCTTCAAACAACTAATCACATCCACCACCTGTATTAACAAAATGCTGGCACTAGGTCAATCCTTGACTGGATACTCACTACTGACCCTAATCTTTACCACAACCCCTGCACCTTGCCTGACTCCCTCAGTGATTACCTGCTCATTCACATCAAAAGACACTCTACAACATCACCTACACCTAAATCCTACATATACAGAGGTTGCTGTAAACTTTCATCATTCAGCATCGATTCCTTTAACTCTAAGCTACCTTCCATTAACTGGACATTCCTTTGCTATCCCCCCCCCCTCAATGAAGCTGTAGAAGAATTCAACCAGATATTCCTCTGCATCTTAGACACACTTGCCCCCCATAGAAAAATTAGGATAAAAGCCTCATATGCACCTTGGTTCTCTAAAGAAACTCACTTCCTTATCCACAAAAGGGACAGTATCTGGAAAGCCTGGCAGAAAAACAAATCTCCTCCCCTACTACAAAACCTACAAAGAGATCAGAAACTTAACAAAAAAACACATTTATAAGGATAAGAAAAACTTTTGCACTACAGCACAATCCAAGCACCAGCCCAACCCCAAGAAATTCTGGTCCACCATTAACAATATCCTTCACCTCAGCAACCCCTCTACCCCAGACCCCTTCCCCAGTAATACTCCACTAGAAACTGACACCCTGCTAAACAACTACTTCACTGACCCCATCCAAAAGCTAGCTCTCAAAGGTCATAACTCCAGTATCCCCAACTCTTCCCTTTCATCTTCCTATATCAACAAACCCCTTTCTCTCTTAAACCTATTTCCACCTCCTATATCAAATCTCTTCTTCAGAAACTGAAACCTTGCTCCCCATCTGCTGATAAACTACCTCCCATCTTTTTTAAGCTTGCTGCTGATTTATTTTTTTTATTTTATTTTACAATTGTTGACCGGGCTAGTCTAACGGGATACATGTCCATTTTCAGTAGAGGCCCAGGGAGATAAGCTCCGTGGAAACAAAACAAAACATCTCATATACAAAAACAAGATCTCATATACAAACGTTCATATGTATAATGCATTTTGCAGGTACGGTACAGAGATAATCAAAGAGTACAGGCATTCATAACATAGTGCAAAAGAAATGCAGATACAATTCAAAAATGCAGGTTAATCCATAATATAAAAAAAAGGTATGTTATAATATAATATAATATAATATAATATAATATAATATAATATAATATAATATAATATAATATAATTAATTATGTTACTAAAAAAAAAAAAGTTGTCACAATAATAACTTTCCAAAAGATGCAAGTAACCAGAATATAGTAGGACAAGGTTACGTTGTAATTTAAAGAAAATAGATTTTGATTAATGAGAAGAAGAGGGTAGGCAGAAGCAAGATTAGAAGAGCTAGTTTCTTAGTCAGGTTTAGTACAGGGCACAACCAGTGTGTTCTGAGGAAGAGTTTTAGTTTGCTTTTGATAAGTGATATAGAGGGGAGTGAGGAAAGTTCAGTGGGAAGAAGGTTCCAGGATTTTCCAACAGTATTAGAGAAGAGAGAGTCCCCAGCTTTGTTGTTTGATTTTGAAATATCTACAAGAAGTTTATGAGATGATCGTAACGTCTTCAGATTGGTATAGGGGATGATGAGGGTAGATAGTACTGGAGTATTTGTAGGTTGGTAAAGGATTTTATGGGCAATGGTCAGTTGGTGGAACTTAAACTGATTTTGCAGTTCAAGCCATCCTAGCTGCTTTAGATTATAACAGTGGAGGGTTCTGAATGGGTTTCCTGTAGCAAATCTGGCTATGTTATTGTAAGAATTGGCATAGAGGAGAGTAGAGATCAGATGAGTGTGAGCAATAGTTATTCTAGCTGAAGGAGAAAGGAAGGGTTTGATCCTATAGAGAGAGCCTAGTTTTCTGTTAACAGTTTTTAGAGTATTACTGATATGGGTGTCGAAGTTGAGGTTGTGTCTATGGTGATACCTAGTAGTTTGGTTGTAGGTTCTGGGGATATGAGAGTAGCATTATTGGATGTTACTGTGAAATCTATCGGGGAGGACTTACAAGTAGGAGTAAAAAGGAGGAGTTTTTTTTGGGGGGGGGGTTCAGGAGGAGACAACACTGTGTAAACCATTGTTCAACTGTGTTAAACACCTTTTGGGTAATGGATTGAAGTTCAGATTTGGATGTGGATGAGCATATGAGAGTGGAATCGTCTGTGTATTGGATGCATGTAGCTTGGGGAATTGCTAGATGAAGGTCATTGATAAATATAGAAAAATGTAGGGGTCCTAATAGGGACCTTTGAGGGACACCAAGGTTAACAGGCAGGTGGATAGATAGTATATTGTGCCAAAGCACAGCCTGTTGTCTGTTATCTAAGTAGGACTTGAACCATTTTATAGCAAGTTCATCTAGTAACAGGGATTTAAGGATATTTATAAGTATCTGGTGATTTACCATATTGAATACCTTGGACAGATCAGTAAACAATGCAGAGAAAAGCATATAGTGGTTATGGTTTTTGTTAATACAGTCAAGTAAAGGAAAGGAGGGCAGTAGTAGTGCTATGGGAAGGTCTGAAACCATGTTGACAGCTGGATAGTAAATTATTTTGGATTAGGTGGTCTAGTATTTCCCTGTGGATACATTTTTCCATGATCTTTGCCAAAGGAGAAAGAAGGGCTATGGGACGGTAGTTGGAGAATTTAGTAGAGCTTCTGCCTTTATGTAGTGGGATAATATGGGAGGCTTTCCAGATACTAGGGATGTGTCCTTCACTGATGGTTCTATTGATCAGTTTGGAAATGGGATAGGCAATGGTTTTGGCTGCTTTTTGTAGATATTCAGTCGGTAGTTGGTCAGCTGAAGGAGAGGATGGTTTCAGTTTTTGGATAAGAGTAAGAATATATGTTGTTGGGAGTGGTTGGAAGAGAAATGGAGAGTGTTTGGTAGAGTCAGAGTTAGATATAAGAAAGCTATTAGGTGATAACTGACTGGCAAGTGTTTGAATGGCTTCAGTGAAAAAGGTATTAAAGGCATTGTCTGTATTTTTGGGATTTTCCAGGTCTGTGCCTTGTGGGTTTGGTGCAATAGATTGTCCTGGGTGTAGTAGTTGGTTAATACTTGCCCAGAACTTTTGTGGATTATTATGGTAAGTCTGCTGAAATTGTAGGTAGTAGTTTCTTTTGTCAGAGAGTACAGCTTTTTTAGTGTCATTTCTCAGCTTTTTGAAGTTTTGTTGGTCTACTGGGTTTTTGGTCATTCGCCATTTGTTCCAGTATTTATTTCTAAGTTGATTTTTGGCTTGGTTTCTTTTGAAAGCCATGTGGCAGATTTAGTTCTGATTCTGTTAGAATGGGTTGGAGCATGGTGGTCAAGTATGGCTAGGAAGTTAGAATTAAAGTATTTAACAGCTTCCTCCAGTAGGAGGTATTTTAAGGGAGACCAGTTACATGCTTTAAGTTCACTTTGAAGAGATCGGGGTTAAAGTTTTTCTTCGTTCTAATTGTCCTACAAATGGTTGGAATGGGTAGATTGGTCTTATGCCTGATGATGTCGGTGAGTGAGTGGTCACTCACATCATCAGGGAGGGTTCCAGCTTCATAAGTCTGGGGATGATTATTTATGAGAATGCAATCTAAGGTACTTTCTTTCTTATTAGGCTTGTTTATCCTGGTAGGGGAGGTGACAGTTTGAGAAAAAACAAATAGGTTAATATGGCTGGCAGGGTGACTATCACTGCAACACTTCCAGTCAATGTTAAAATCCCCTGGGATTATGGTTTCGTGGGGTAAGTTTTGGGATGACCAGCAAAGGATATCTTCTATGATGGCACTGCTATTGCCAGGAAGTAGATAGATACAGATAATATAAATTAATTTGAAAGTGTTAATTTGCAGTTTGGAAATAATAATTTCAGCTTTAGAGTCTTGAGATGGTTTATAGGCATAGCTAGTAATTTCTAGACCTGATTTAAATAAGATAGCAATCCCACCGCCCTTCTTAGCTACACGGTCAAGTCGTAAGATATTATAGCCGGGTGGGATGACTTCATTGTCTTTAGTAGCCAGTTTTAACCAGGTTTCTGTTAAGCATCGAATGGAGTAGACTTCCAAGAGAGAGTGGAGTTGTGCAAATTTGTTATTAATACTTCGTACATTGAGGTGAGCTATTAAGAGTGAGTTTGGTGGTTTGGTAAGGGACTGAAAAGTAGAGGGATTGGGGTTGAGGTGTTGTGTGGTAGTAGTAGTTGTTGGGCCTGGGTTTGGGTGAATGTTTCCATCTTTTAAAAAGAGGAGTTGTATTTGAAATCTGGGATTAGGGGATTTACAGTATAGGTTTACAGATTTTCTGGGATTGAGGGAGTTATATCTAATGTGGGCTATTCTGTGATAGGTAGTAGATAGCTGGGTGTAGATGTTATATTCACATGGTTAGTGAAAACAGGTAGAGAAGGATAGGTGATTAGCTTATTGGTGTATTGAAGGTGTGTATATAATGAGTGTTGATAGGAGGTAAGGAGGTAGTCTAAAGTTAAAGGTGGTAGAAGTATGAGTATGAGAAACAGCTATAACTGGGCTGAGGTGGGTAGTTTGTACATTTGGATGAATAAGTTGTTAGGTCTTTGTTATAGGCTTGGAGGTATACTAGGTGTGGATAGGGAGAGGTAAAGGGTGTGGTAGGAGAGGTAGGGAATGGTAGGAGAAAGGAGGAATTGGAGCTAGATGGCCAATGATAGTGTTCTTAGTGATTGGTAGGAAGGGGAAAGGGGTGTGGTTAAGTAGTATAAGAATAGGACCACTGGGGTGTGTGGGAATTGGGGGTAGGGTAGGAGAGTGGAGTGAGCCCACAGAGCGAATAGAGTGGTAGAGCCAAGGTAAGGAAGAAGATGAATGAGAACAATGAGTGGAGTGCTGACTGCTGTCAGTGAGTGTGGGTGGAGATAAGTAAGGAGAATAAGAAACGTAATAGTAGTAATAGTGGAGGGAGTAGTAAATTGATTAGCAGATACTTTAGAAGGGTAGAGTGGGACTACAGTATAAGCAAGAAAAGAAAATAGATGCCTGTGAGCTATGGTCTAAGACAATAGGATCAATGTTAAAGGAAGGTAAAACTAGGGAAAGGGCACTATCTAGTGTGCAAACCCTATATTGCAGCAGTAGCTCATCAATAGAGATAGCAGGTCCAGGAGTGGGGAGGGAAAAGCTTGGAGATAATTAAGGAGTATAGAAGAAGGGAAAGTGTGGGGGCTAAAAAGTAATGAGGGGTAAGGCTGCTGGCTATCATGGCAAGAAGACATGCTTAAACACTTGGTATTAATTTATGCAAAATAATTGCTACAGACAATTAGTAGCAGAAAACATACTTTCTTGGTACCTTGAGGAATTGAGGTTCAGGGAGAAATCTAGATTCTATTCCTGGTGTTACGGAAGAGACAGCAGGAATTATTTTAGGTTATGGTTCGTGGTCAGCAAGCAGGGCACAATCTCATACTCTGGTACAGGAAAATTCAGGATGAATAGCTGTGTTCATAAAGTGAGGGAATATAGAAATGAGGTGAAGAAAAAGAGTATATTCATAAGTAGGCAGCAAAAATCGGTACTAAGCAGATAAAAATGTATATAAATGCAGTCAAAAATCATAGTAGCAGTGCCTTATAAATATAGAACTAAATAAGCCTGTTAACTATGTTAGGTGGTAGTATTTAAGCTATTAGAATAGGAATAAAGAGTTGATAATGGAACAACACAAGCACACAGTGAGTTTACTATAAATATCTAGGTAAGGTTTTAACAGTGCTATAATGCTATTGTACAGATTATATGCCTTAACACAGTTAATGTAATATAATGACTCTCAACTGGATTAAATTACAGTTCAAGGTAGGGAACACAAGCACATTAGCCAGGTATATTGACTGTTTTCCAGAAAATACCAGAGAAACCATCGAAGTATTCTGGGTAACAACTACAATAAGGTGTTGAACAGTACATAATTGATTCCATAGCCTTACCAATCTCTATACTAATAAATATATCTATCCAGGAAAGCACAGTTCCTAACATCTGGAAAGCCTTCAATACTATCCCACTGCACAAAGGAGATAAATCCACAGACCCCTCTAACTTCTGACTTATAGCCATCCTATCACCTCTTTCAAAAATTCTAGAAAAATGTATCCACTCTCAATGTCTTAAATACCTCATACAGGAGAACCTCCTCACCCCTACTCAACATGGTTTCCGGCCTAACCACATTACTGCTACAGCCCTTTTGTCCTTTACTCATACAGTTGCTGAGGCCAGAGTCAATAACCAACACATATCCTGTTTCTTCTTGGACCTGTCCAAAGCATTTTATACAGTATCTCACTCTAAATTACTAAGAAGACTAACTGAGCTCAGCCTCTCTCCTTCTACCGTGCAGTGGTTCTCCAGCTACCTATCTGATAGATTACAATATGTGCCTTGGGTCTCTACCTGTCCCCCTTCTTGACCATAAACACAGGGGCTCCCCAGGGTTCTATCCTAGATCCCCTTCTATTCAACCTCTTTACCAATAATCTCCACTCTGCCAGCAAGTACTCTACTCTTATCCAATATGCAGATGACTCCACCCTCATCACCTCCTCTAATAACATAGATAATTTCCTCTCCCTCACTCAAAACCCATTTAACTCCATCAAAAAATGAGTCAGTGATAATCAGCGTATCCTAAATCCCAAGAAAACTAAACTATTACTCTTCCTTCCTAAATCCCTCTCTGATCACAAATCTTCCTTTCCATCTCCTCACTTGATAACACCATCATCAAAGCTGACCCTCTCACAAAACTTCTTGGTACCATAATTGATTACCAGCATAAGTTTGACCAGCATATTCACCTTTGTATCAAAAAACCTCACTAAAAATTGGGACTGCTATATCGAAACAAAAATTCCTTACCCCTGAAGCTAAACTATCCCTTGCTAGAGCATTCCTACTACATGGCCTCCTCTATGCTGCTCCCATCCTCACAAGTCTGCAATCCACATTAATCTCAGAACTTGAACAAACCTAAAATAAAATTGCCAGATTTGCAACAAATCAACCTCACAGAGCCCACCATTGCATTGCACTAACACAATTGCAATGGCCTGAACTCTCTCACCAACTTCTTATAACTCAACCTCATATCACCCACCCCATCCTTTACAAGCCTACTGCCTGCTGCTCCCTCTCCACTCTAGTCTCCTTCTACACCCCCTACAGATCACTCAGAAGCTCTGACCAACAGCTCCTAGACATACACGTACCAAATAGAAATATAGGTAAACTTCTCTATAACCACAATGTGTCTTAAGCATGAAACAAACTTCCTTACTCCATTAGAAACACCTCAAATACTTCTCTGTTCAAAAAGCAACTTAAACTGTTCCTCTTAAGCTCCAGGATCTGTCCATGCCAGGAACCTACCTAACCAATTTCCATCCTTTTCAACCTCACCTCATTGTTTTCGTCTCATCATTCGACCTCCACTATTAACTTCACAGCCTGTCTTTCTCTTTTTCATACTTCCTTCATATAGTTGCCTTCTCTACTCAGGTTATCTCACTTCTCAGTATCCACTGCATATACTTCTTTCAAAACAGTGTAATCGGTGCAGGTTTCAGTTTTGTCAGTCACTTTCAACTGTTAAAATTCAGATATTTATGCTGCTATCATAATCAACTTTCAACTGTTTAAATATTCATCATTGTACTATTGCACACTAATTACTTTGCATATAGTCTCTCTTACTGTGACTTTTGTGTAAATACATTAGAGTTTTCTCCTCGGGTCTCCATTGAAAATGGGCTTCAAGCTAAGTTGGACTTATCTGGTTAACAAATGTCAAATAAATAAATAAATAAAATAAATATGGGTCTACTTCAATTTATTGAAGTTTCAAAACTTTAAAGACCTTATGATCGAAGTTTTGAAACTTTGAACACTTTGTATTGAGATTGTCGTACAGCATAGAAGTTGGGATTTTTCATTTTCCTTACTGTAATGGGATCTTGGAGTTGGTATATTTAATTAGCAGGGGGTGCAAGGGGGTTTGTCCCCACTGTAAAAATGAAAAGATAAAAAACACTAAAACTAAGTAAAACGTGTTATTTTACTTTTGAAGTTTCAAAACTTTGGTCATATGGTCTCAGACATATGCCCTGGAACTTCCATGTCCGTGAGAGCAGTGCTCTCACAATACACACTCCCCCTGCACTCCATAATTGCAGTATGGAAATGTAAATGTAGCGAGAGTGTCTGCAGATGCCATTACCTCCAACCTTAAAAGAAATCTGGACAAAGCCATTAAAATAAAAGGTCAAATGTGAGATATTGCTCACACAAACTTATAAAGTCAATAAAATGACAGGTTTCGCACTAGCATGACTTCACAAAGGGTATGAAGTGTAAAACTCAAATGTCTATCATTTACTAACTACAGTCTTTAATGCTTTGCCACTAATCTGTCAGCAAGCCACAATCATATGAAAAATGGACCAAAAATATAAGGCAAAAATCTGGAGATTCTGTGAATATCTGTACAGTTGAGAGTTATGTCGGACACTGTTAGGGTCCGTGGAGCATACCTCTAAAATGTAAAGCCTGTCATGTTATCACTATTTGAAAAGCACAGCCCCCCACAGATAATGTTGGAGAAAGCAATGTGCATACCCCTACATTACAAAAATAAAACACACCAGTTTAATTTGGTATATTTTAATTTTATTTTAATTTGGTATATTTAATTAGCAGAGGGTGTGGGGGGTGCAAGGGTGCTTGTCCCCCGTGCAAAAATGAAAAGATAATACGTTTTATTTAGTTTTAGTGATTTTTATTTTACTTTTAAAGTTTCAAAACCTCGGTCATATGGTCTCGGACATATGCCCTGGAATGTCCGTGCAAGAATAGATCATTCTTGCATGGAAGGGACCGTTCCAGTTCAGCACGGCAGCATGCCATGCATATTCATGAATGCGCACTGCTGTGCTCTAATACAGATAGGGTGTTGTGTACGAGTACAAGTGGTGTACCTGAGAGCAGTGCTCACTTAATACACACTCCCCCTGCACTCCATAATTGCAGTATGGCAATGTAAATGTAGAGAGAGTGTCCGCAGATGCCATTACCTCCAACTTTACAACAAATCTGGACAAAGCCATTAAAATAATGGGTCAAAAGTGAGATATTGCTCTCACAAACATATAAAGTCAATAGAATGACAGGGTTCACACTAGCATGACTTCCCAAAGGGTATGAAGTGGAAAACTCAAATGTTTGTCATTATTTACTAACTACAGTCTATAATGATTTGCCACTAATCTGTCTGAAAGCCACAATCATATGAAAAGTGGATCAAAAATATATGGCAAAAATCTGGAGATTCTGTGAATATCTGTACAGTTGAGAGTTATGGCAGACACTATTAGTGTCTGTGGAGCATACCTGTCAAATGCAAAGTCTGTCATGGTATTACCATTTGAAAAGCCCAGCCCCCCACAGATAATGTTGCAGAAAGCAATATGCATACCCCTACATTACAAAAATAAAACACAACAGTTTAATTTTTTTTCAGTCCAGAATAAACTTTAAATGTAGCTGAGTGGGTGTGTGCATCTCCCAGCTCTGCTCAACCTAGCTTACACATCATAAGGAGCTAAATAAGAATATACCTGAGAACCTAGCAATGTGGAAATAGTAAACGGGTCAGAGTATTTGCTTTTTAAATAGTCATTCCCGGTTTGATCCCCACTGAAGCCAATTAGCATTTTACATATGAAAGCAGTACATACTTTTTTTTTTTAATAATTAGGTAGTAAATAACATATATTTATTAACCAGAGTAGTGTAGTAGGTCCAGATGTGAGGTGTCAATGTAATAAAGTTGTGAAACCCCCATATAAACAAAACTGCCTCCTACAGTATCGTCACACAAGAATAAATGTAATGAAAGCACATAAAGGGATGTCAGGGAAGGTAAACAAAATTATAATATGCCAGGAATGATGAATCAATCCCATACAGCTGATAGTCTATAAAATAAAACATAAGCAATGCTAAGCATTGCACAGCTATGCTTTCTGGGTGCAAACATTGCTTAAATATGAATGCTAAGCAATGAGTAGCCCAGCTAAGTGGATTTGCCCATTGGTAAGCAGTGCTGAACCTGCCCCTTTAAGCACGGCCAACATTAACTAAGCAGGTTTGCCTGTAGCTTAGCTCAGCATATTCAAAACTGTCCAATCATGGCAAAGGGTGAGAAATCAGCCATATTTAAACCACACAGGCGGGAATACAGCTCATAACCAGTTAGGTCTCCCCACTGTAGGCAGTATGTCAGGTGTTGGAGAGGGTATGCACTTTCGGGTGCAGCGCTGGGGCATACAGGACTCCAAGGTCATGGTAGGACTCCATGTTGAAAACCATGATATAAGACTGCTGCAGGACCAGCACCAGGGCTCCCAATAAAAAGTGGAGGCCTGGGAAAGTCTTGCCTGTGATCTGACCAGTGCTATTGGTATCCCTTGGACTGGTGAGCAGGTCCAGTACCACTATGCCGACTTGAAGTGGAAGAAGAGGGAGATCTTGGACCAATGTGTCCAAGAAGCATGGCAGAGGGGTGATGTCCCTGCCATGTGTAAGTATTCATATCAATAACTGTTTACCAAAGTCCAGCCTGTGTATGTGATAGATAGGTATGCATAAATGTTTTTCTATCTTCTTTACAGCTCCAGCTGTGTAGACTGCAAACGAGGAAGCCCATGCAAGCAGGTTGCAAAAGCTGCATCACAAGGCTAATAACAATCTAGCTTGTAGTATTCATTCCAAGTAAATATAAAGGAGAAGAATGTCACCTGGCAGTATTAAAATGGGTATGGTTTGTGCTGAACAAACCAGACAATATAACAGTAATACTCTCATATAGGTTATATTTAAATAAAACTGTAACTGCCTGTCAATAAAATTCAAAACCCTGGACTGGTTGTATTTACTCTGGTATGGTATGAATTGAAATGTGTACAGGTTATGCATAGCAACTATAGCTCTGAAAGCATTCAACAATCAAGTCTCATCTGACAAAGTTATTGCCTCTGTAAGACACGAGATTAACTAATATGAAAAGTTTCACACACCAAGATCTGATATCTGAATAGTAATGTTGTGATAACTACTTTTTTCACATAGTGTTATGTCAAAAGGTATGTATAGCAATGTATGTGTAAGAATGTTGTAATTACAGGGTCAGATTATACAACAAAGAGACAATGAGACAGAAATCATTCAAGGAAGAGACAGCAGTTTCTCAATAGCTCCTTCTGATGAAACACAAATTTGTTGTATTTTTAACAGAAACAGCCACAGTTCGAATCTCTGGAGTGGTAGTAATCTGTATGCATAATTTTAACTAGGATTTTGTGAATATGTTTAGAAACCGTAAGGTAGTGTCAACATAAATTCCCTCCACATGTCTTCCAGTTAAGAGGAGGTATAAAGTAGCTATAAGAAGGCTGTAGTTATATTGTGTCCAACACCCACAGTCCAACCCCAAGGCTGCAAATGACAGCAAAATAAGTACATACAGCAAGTGGTCTCCCCCAAGAAATGTTCAAAAGTGTCATGTTGTCATAGCTACCAGTCCCTGCTGCCAACAACCAGGGTGACTGATAGAAATCAAGGCAGAGTATGGCAGTAGCACACATAGACACATACACACACACACACACACACACACACACACACACACACACACACACACACACACACACGCACAGTATGAGTGCACATATGTAACCCTGACTATGTGAATACGGGTAGAAACGGTCAGATAGTGTTAACAAAAATTCACCTGCACAGGTCTTCCTGGTAAGAGAAGGTATAAAGTAGCTATAGGAAAGCTGTAGTTATACTGCATCCAACACCCATGGTCCAAACCCAAGGCTGAAAATGACAGAAAGATAAGTACATACACCAAGTGGTCTCCCCCAAGAAATGTTCAAATGTGCCATGCTGGCACAGCTACCAGTCCCTGCTGCCAACAACCAGGGAAGAGTATGTCAGTAGCATGCAAGCACACACACACACACACACACACACACACACACACACACACACACACACACACACACACACACACACACACACACACACACACACAATATGCATGCACATATGCAACCCTGACTATGTGAATATGGGTAGAAACAGTCAGATAGTATTAACAAACATTCCCTCCACAGGTCTTCCAGGTAAGAGAAGGTATAAAGTAGCTATAAGAAGACTGTAATTATATACTGTGTACAAACATACCACTGCCCAAACCAAGTCCATGGGTTGTTGTAATAATACTGGTAGAGTAATGATTAGAGCAATGATCATTAAAGCTGTGACAACTGCAAGAATCTACATTTGTTAATTAACGTCTATCTCTCTCTCCCCCACCTTATCTTCACCAATAATCTAAACACATAAATGAATGGGTATGTTTTCCACCAAACCTACTGTTGGGACATGTGTCCTATTGTTCTACAAATGTTGAAGTGCATTTAAATTAATGTTCCCTGTTCAAATACTATCAGTGGTGGCCTGTTGCTATCAATGTAAACTGCATGCTGGTGTAAGGCCCACTGTGTTTCAATATATGCATGTGTTCTGTTTGATATGCAAATGTTCCAAATCTGTTGTTTTGGGTTAATGAGAATACTCATGCATGCTGTTATAACTAATCCTGAAATGTGTTTACCATTACTAACCAACATATGTTCTAAAACTGGAACACCATAGCACGTCTGGGAAGGCTAATCCCAGCGGATTCACCTGTCCTGCCTCATCTGGCCATGGCACCAGGTCCCAGCACATCTGGGACCCCTCCCGAGATCTCCTCGTCTGCTGGTCATACACCACCTTTGGGTGGAACTGCCTCAGGGGATGGGGCTTGTCCCCCCTGGGTGCAGGTGCAGACAGAATCCTGTCACCTAAAGCCAGGTACAGGGTCTGGTGCATAGCAAGTGCCACAAGGAATTGGAAGATCTGCTAAACCAGCTTGAAGGCCACATGGTGCCTTTAGAGGGTCAGACTGCCCCACCTGCTCAGCCTCCAGCACAGCCACCTTTGGAACAGTGAAGGTGCAGTGGTGACTGCCCATGGGTGGGGATCTCACTGTATCCATTTGCGGGCTCATGGGCTTCCGATTACCAAACACCCCTCCCCGTCCAAGATGTTTACCCCTCACATGTGTCATATACTGCCACTGTATGCTGTCTTGTCTGTCTTGTCAGTCCTACCCAACCTAACTCACCAAATACACCTGCTATCCTTCCCCAACATCCACTCTCACCTTAAAAAAAAAGGCAATCTATTCCGTCCCCCAAAAAAATGTCACCCCATACATAGCTGTCCATTTCGCACATGTGTCCACTGGACACATGTAATCTGGTCTAATTGGCTTCACAACACATTATTGTTGTCCTCACCCCTCTCTCAGGGGGTTGAGTGTCCAAATTTGCCTCCAAATTCAGTATATATGCACAGCTGTTGCCGTAGAAAAAATGGACAGGTATGGATCTTCCCTATACCCATCCTACAGATCCCTAGCTATCTTTCTTATTGTTTTTCACTCTTCATGCCCTATTTTTCACCATTTTCCTATCACCCCTTTTTTCTTTTCATTTAAAGAAATTATCTCAGGGGTAAGCGAAAGTAAGCAGTAGTAAGTGGGACTAAGCCTGTTTGCGTGGTGCTAAGCCATGCCTTCACATATTAAGCACTTCATGTTATGAGAGCTTTCATTGCATACACACAAAGAGATGATACATACAGTATGGAATACATGAAATTAACAGTTCATACAAAAGTCAAACATTGATGTATAGAGTATCAAAAGACATCTACTCAAAAGACCTAAAAAGAGGCAGTATTATGTATTCATGAAACAGACTGTCTGAGAGTAGTTGAGGTACAGAGTAGTTACCTTTTTAAGGGTTAGCCTGGTGAATGGCATGAGCATAGCCAATTATTCTGAAAACGTTTTTTCAGGAGTTTTTTTAAACTGAGTAGTGGAGGTGCTAGAAGTTGTATGGCTTGGTAGGATGTTTCATTTTTTGGCAATGGTGCTGGCAAAAAGGGATTTACCAGTATCATTTCTATGCTTGATGACTTTTATGAGGGTTTGGTTGCTGGATGTAAGAGTTGTAGTGGGGATGTGTGGTTGTATGAGTTCCTGTAGTGCAGGGGTTAGGTTGGGAAAGTAATAAAGTAGATAGTTGGTTGAGTAGTAGCATATGAGGCAGCTCCAACCAGTTGACTTGCTTAAGTGACAGACAGTGATGGGACCTATAAGGGAATTCGGTAGCAGATTTAGCGATTTTGTTGTAACAAGATTCCATTTTATTTATGACAGTTTGCCTGAGATTAGTTAAGATGGGAGAGGCATACAAGAGGATGGATAGGAGATTGGTCCTTGCAATAGTTGCTTTGGTGTTATTAGTCATAAAGTTTTCATTCCTGTAAGGGTGTCTAAGTTTTTGTTAACCTTGATAGTTTGAGCAATGTGGATGTCAAATTTAAGATTGTTGACAATTTCAACACCTAGCAGTTTTGTGTGTGTGGTAGGCTGATTTGAGTGTTGTCTTTAGATTTGATGTAGAAGCTATCACTTAGGAGTGGTGATTATCCTGGGCCAAATATAATAAGTTTGTTTTTTTTGGGATTGAGAAGAAGCTTGATATTGGTAAAACATGTATTTATATATATATATATATATATATATATATATATATATATATATATATATATATATATGGGTCTACTACTAAACACCGACACGACGATTCCCCGACACAAAACTCACCGACGCCAAATAACCGACATCACACAAACCCGACAACGCAAAACACCGAACATCATTACACCGACACACGGAAAGTAAACAACACACTACACTACATAGCATACACACTAGCCCTGACCCAAACCCTAACCCTAAGGTCCGACACTATCGCACACTTCACCTACCTGCACCCTAACCCTAACTCACTTAACCCACCCCTAGCCCAAGCTCCGACACTAACGCACACATCACCTACCTGCACCCTAACCCTAACTCACTTAACCCACCCCTAGCCCAAGCTCCGACACTAACGCACATCACCTACCTGCACCCTAACCCTAACTCACTTAACCCGTCCCTAAACTACAGTCCCTCACTAACACACACTTACCTTACCCGAACCATACCTCCGACACAAACACACACTCACCTTTCCCACAGCCTAACCCAACATCCCACAATCTCGAGCACTTACCTGACCGCTCCTAACTCCGTCACCATCGCACACTTACCGGGTCCCGATCGCACATTCCCTTGTCGGTCTTTCCGCTGTCGGCAAATAACCCTGTCGGTAAACTTACCTGTCGGTCATCTCGCGTCGGTGAATATCCTGTCGGGGAATCGTCATTTCGGTCATTAGTCGTAGACCCATATATATATATATATATATATATATATATATATATATATATATATATAGATATATATAGATATATATATATACATATATGTGTGGGTGTGGGTATGTGTCTATGCATCTTCATACACATATGTGTAATACATATACATTTATATCTATTTACAATACATGACTAATGTTAACAACATTTTTTCCTACTATTGAATGACTCCGCTGCATGATACATTTGAAAAACCATTAAGCATCCCTATAGCTCAGATGGCTTAGTGGTAAATTGCTGTAGCTATGGTGTGCCAAATCTTGGGTTTAAGCCTTGCAAGGGCTAATTATTTTGTTGTATGGCAGAACAAGGGCTGTTGGATACAGAGTGAGCAAGGCACTTTTAAGCAGTTGTAAGTGGGTTTGCACAGGTTTGCATGGTGGTAAGCAATGCTCACTTCCGGTTAACTATGCTGATAGCCAGTTAGCCTTAAAAGTGCTTAATCTGTGTAGGCATCACTAAGCACCATGTAAACATACTTACTCATGCTTACTACTGCTTACTCCTGCTTACCCCCATGCTAATTTCTTTAAAAGAAAAGAAAAAAAGGGGTGACAGGAAAATGGTGAAAAAGGGAGCATGAAGAGGGAAAAACAATATGAAAGATAGTTAGGGATGTGCAGGATGGGTGTAGGGAAGGTCCATAGCTGTATATTTCTTCTACAGCAACAGCTGTGCATATGTATTGAATTTGGAGGTAAATTTGGACACTCAAACCCCTGAGAGTGTGGTGAGGATAACAATAATGTGTCATGAAGCCAATTAGACCAGATTACATGCATTCAGTGGACAAGTGTGTTTAACACTATCTTACTGTTTCTACCCATATTCACATTGTCAGGGTTACATATGTGCACTCATACTGTGTGTGTGTGTGTGTGTGTGTGTGTGTGTGTGTGCTACTGACATACTCTGCCTTGATTTCTCTCGGTCAACCTGGTTGTTGGTAGCAGGGTCCGGTAGCTGTGACAGCATGACACTTTTGAACATTTCTTGGCGGAGACCACTTGGTGTATGTACTTATCCTGCTGTCATTTTCAGCCTTGGGGTTGGACTGTGGGTGTTGGACACAGTATTACTACAGGCTTCTTATACCTGCTTTATAGTTTCTCTTACCTGGAAGACCTGTAGAGGGAATGTTTGTTAACACTACCTGACTGTTTCTATCCATATTCACATTGTCAGGGTTACATATGTGCGCTCATACTGTGTGTGTGTGTGTGTGTGTGTGTGTGTGTGTGTGTGTGTGTGTGTGTGTGTGTGTGTGTGTGTGTGTGTGTGTGTGTGTGTGTGTGTGTGTGTGTGTGTGTGTGTGTGTGCTACTGCTATACTCGGGTTGTTGGTAGCACGGACCGGTAGCTGTGACATCATGACACTTTTGAACATTTCTTGGGGGAGACCACTTGGTGTATGCACTTGTCTTGCTGTCATTTGCAGCCTTGAGGTCGGACTGTGGGTGTTGGACACAGTATTACTACAGGCATCTTATAGTTACTTTATACCTTCTCTTACCTGGAAGACCTGTTTGAGGGAATTTATGTTGACACTACCTGACTGTTTCTACACATATTCACAAAATCCTGGCTGAAATTATCCATACAGCTTACTACCACTCCCAGGATTCAAACCGTGGCTGTTTCTGCTAAAAGTACAGCAAGTTTGTGTTTCATCAGAACACACTATTGAGAAACTGCTGTCTTGTCCTTGAATGTTTTCAGTCTAATTCTCTCTTGGTTGTACAATCTGACCTTGTGATTACAGCATTTTTTATATACATTCCTATACTTACCTTTTGACATAGCACAGTGTGGAAACCAGTGGTTAAGCAACATTACTATTTTGATATCAGATCTTGGTGCATGAAACTTTCAAGTCATACAATACCGGAGTAAACACAACAAGTCTGGGGTTTTCACTTTTATTGACAAGTAATTACACTTTTATTGATATATAACCTGTATGTCACTATTACTCTCCTACTGGCTTCTTCAGTCATTAAAAACCATACCAATTTTTAAATACTGCAGGGTGACATTCTACTACTTTTTATTTATTTGCCCTACATAATACAACCTAGATTGCTACTCACCAGCCTCGTGATGCAACCTTAGCAGCCTGCTGGTGTGGGCTTCCAAGTTCACAGCCCTCTCATCAGCAGCTGTACAGGAGATAAGAGAAATATTTATGCATACCTTTCCATCACATACACAGGCTGGACTTTACAGAACACTTATTTTGACTAATACTTACACATGGCTAGAGCATTCCCCACCCAGGCATCTTGGACCCACTGGTCCAAAAGGTTCCTCTTCCTCCACTTCAAGTCAGCAAAGTGGTGCCGGACCTGCTCACCAGTCCGAGGGATGCCAGTGGCAGTGGTGAAAACTCAGGCGAGATGTTCCCAGGCTTCTACTTTGTATTGGGAGCCCTGGTAATGGTCTTGCAGCAGTCACCCTTCATGGTCTTTAATGAGGAGTCCAACCATGACCCTGGACTCCTGAATGCCCCAGCACTGAGCCCAAAAGCGCACGCCTTCAGCTGCAGCAACCATAGTGCCTACAGTGGGGAGCTACAACTGGTTATGAGCTATATTCCTGCCTGTGTGGTTTAAGTAAGGCTAATTTCTCACCCTTTACCATGATTGGACAGTTTTGAAACCACTGTGCTAAGTTAAGCACCGGGCAAACCCACATAGCAAAGATAACAATTGCTTAAAGGGGTTAATACTAATCCTTGCTTACCTGTGCACAAATCCACTTAGCTATGCTAAATCTTGCTGAAACTTTAAATTTCACTGACACCTCACATTTGAGGCCGCTACACTACCCTGGTTAACATATACATAATAATATTAACAACCTATTTATGAAAAATACAAATGCTCTAACTCACTACACTGCTCCAGTCACACTATTTGCGCTTTGTATATTTCTCTTTAACTTCTTTTAATGTTTAAACACTGCTATGCATAGCTGCTCAATGGGCACATCCGCTCAGCTACATTTAAACTTTATTGGTTTAATAAAAAAAATATTTTGAGGATTTAACTGAAATTTAACTTTTTCTCACTTTAGGAGTATGCCTGCCATATGGGGGAACAAGGGCACAACACTGGGGACAATTTTATCACTTTAAAAGTGCATTGGATAACGGGTTTTGTGTTAGTATGTATTTTGTAAGGTGTATGGGAACTCTGGCATGTCACTGTTGTGTTTATTTTATTTGTTTATTTAATATTTGTTGACCGGATAAGTCTGATTAGGACAGGAAGTCTATTTTCATCAGAGGCTCGGGATGACATGCTCCAGATGCATTTCTGTGGCAGGCATTCTGTGGATATACTGCACAATTGTGCAGTATATTCGGAGACAACTGTGTTTTGGCTTTTAAATGTGCCATAACAGCACTTTCTGAGTGAAGGGGGTGTGTTACATGTGCGGGCACTGCTGTAACACACCTCCAGCGCTCGTTCTCGGATCATGTCCATGTAGGTGTTACAGCCGCACACCTTCATGAATATGCAAGGCTTGCTGATGTGCTGCACCGACATGATTCATTCCATGTAAGAATAGCTTATTCTTGCACAGAACTATACTGAATTCTGGGGTAAAACTTTACTTTCTGCAAATTGGAATAAAAGTACCAGATCAGTTTAGGCTTCCTGTGTTAACACTACCACCAAATGTAAGGCATACTTCACTAGAGCTACCACCTTTCCTTATGCATATTGGGCAAATACTGCCACCTTACTTTAGGCACACTGCACTAACACAACCACCTTACTGTAGCCACACTGCATTAACACTACCACCCTACTTTAGGCACATGGTGCTAACATTACCACCTTACTTTAGGCAAGCTGCACTAACACTAACACCTTACTTTAGGCACATGGCACAAACTCTGCCTCCTTACCTTAAGCACGCTGCACTAAAACTACCACCTTAATTTAGGCACACTGCACTAACACTAACATTTTACTTTAGGCAAGTAGTGCTAACTCTGCAACCCTACTGTAGGCACACTGCACTAAGACTACCACCTTACTTTAGTTACACTGCACTAACACTACCATCTTACTTTAGGCAAACTGCACTAACTCTACCACCTTACTTTAGGCACACTGTGCTATTGCAACCACCTTACTTTAGGAACATTGTACTAACATGACCACCTTACTTTAGGCACACTGCAAAACCACCACCACTTACTTTAGGCACACCATGCTAAATAAACCACTTTACTTTAGTCACAGTGCACTAACACTACCATCTTACTTTAGGCACACCTTGCTAACACAAATGCCTTACTTTAGGCACACTGTGCTAAAACAACCACCTTACTATAGGCACACTACACAAAATAACCCACCTTACTTTAGGCACATTGCACTAAAACTACAAATTACTTTAGGCACACTGCACTAAATAAGCCACCTTACCTTAGGCTCAGTGCACTGAACTACCCTCTTACTTTAGGGACACTGCTCTAAGACAACCACCTTACCTTATGCATACTGTGCTGACACAACCACCTTACTTTAGGCACACTGCACTAACACTACAACCTTACTTTACCCACACTGTGCTAACACAGCCACCTTACACTAAGAACACCATGCTAAAGCATTACTTTAGGCACACTGCACTAACACTATCACCTTTCTTTAGGCACATTACGCTAACACTACCACCTTATTTTACACACACTGCACTCACATGACCACCTTACCTTAGGCATATTGCACAAGAGTTGCCACCATACTTTTGGCACACTGCAATAACAAAACACCTCACATTAGGCAGATGGTGCTAACACTGCCACATTCCTTTATTCACACTTCTGTAATATTACCACTGTACTTTAGGCACACTGCACTAAATAAACCACCTTAGTTAAGGCATACTGTGCTAACCCAACCTCCTTACTTTAGCCATACTGTGCTAACATAACTACGTTACTTTAGGCAAACTGCACTAACATTAGCACCTTGCTTTAGGCACACTACACTAAGAATACCACCTTACTTTAGGCACATGATGCTAACACTACCACCTTACTTTAAGCACACTGCTATAACACTACTATCCTACTTTAGGCACACTGCACTAAATAAACAATCTTACTTTAGGCACCCTGTGCTAACATAGCCAACTTTCATTAGGCACATGGCACTAAAGCTACCACCTTACATTAGGCACACTGCACTAACACTACCGACTTACTTTAGGCACATGGTGCTAACACTTCCACCTTACTTTAGGCATACTGCACTAGCACTAGCACCTTACTTTAGACACACTGCAGTAACACCAGCACCTTACTTTAGGCACACTGTGATAACACGATCACCTTACTTTAGCCACACTGCACTAACACTACCACCTTAGGCATACTCCAGTAACACTAACACCTTGCTTTAGGCACACTGTGCTAACACTACCACCTTTTACTTTAGGCACATGGTGTTAACACTACCACCTTACTTTAAGCACACTGTTCTAACACTACTACCCTACCTTAGGCACACTGCACTAAATAAACAAACTTCCTTTAGGCACCCTGTGCTAACATTACCAACTTACTTTAGGCACATGGCACTAGAGTTACCACCTTACATTAGGCACACTGCACTAACATTACCTCCTTAATTTAGGCACTTGGTGCTAACACTACCATCTTACTTTAGGCATACTGCACTAACACTAGCACCTTAGTCTAGGCACACTGTGCTAATACTACCACCTTACTTTAGGCACACGGTGCTAATACTATCACCTTACTTTAGGCATACTGCAGTAACGCTGCCACCTTACTTTAGACACACTATGCTAAATAAACCACCTTACTTTAAGCACACTGTGCTAACACTACAATTTACTTTAGGCACATTGAGCTAACACAGCCACCTTTCTTTAAGCTAACACAATCACCTTATTTTAGGCAGACTGCACTAACACCACCAACTTACTTTAGGCACACTGCACTAAAAATAACACCATACTTTAGGCATACTGCACTAACACTACCACCTTATTTTAGGCATATTGCACTAACACTAGCCTTACTTAAGGCACAATGCTTTAACACCAGCACCTTACTTTAGGCACACTGTGGTAACACAATCACCTTACTTTAGCCACACTGCACTAGCACAACCTCCTTACTTTAGGCACACAGAGCTAACACTATCACCTTATGTTAGACATACTGCAGTAACACTACCACCTTACTTTAGGCATACCACCTTACTTTAGGCACACTGCATTAACAATGCCACCCTACTTTAGACACAGTGCACTAACATTACCATCTTACTTTAGGCACACTGTGTTAACACAACCTTTTCACTTTAGGCACGCTGTGCTAACCAAACCATCTTACTTAAAGAACACTGCACTAACACTACCGCCTTACTTTAGGCACATGACACTAACACTGCCACCTTACACTAGGCACACTGCAATAACACTACCTCCTTCCTTTAGGCCCACATTAGCAATGCTACCACCTTACTCTAGGCACACTGTGCTAACACTACTTCCTTACTTTAGGCACATGATGCTAACACTACCACCTTACTTTAGTCATATTGCACTAACACTACCACATTGCTTTAGGTACACTGCACTAACACTAGCACCTTACTTTAGGCACACTGTGCTAACACTAACATATTATGCTAGGCACACTGCACTAACACTAGCACCTCACTTTAGCCACACTGCACTAACACTACCACCTTACTTTAGGCACACTACACTAACATAACCACCTTACTTTAGGCACATTGCACTAAGACTAGCACCTTACTTTAGGGACACTGTGCTAACACTAGCACCTTACTCTAGGCACACTGCGCTAACACTACCACCTTACTTTACACACAAGGAGCTAACAGTAACACCTAGCAAAAAAGCTACCAACATCTCAGATGCATTGTGATATCACTGGGCATTGTCAATGAATTTTTGTGTCAGACAATGGCATATCACACCATACCCCTCATAAAAATATAGGGCTCTTAGTTATGAAAATGCACAACTATGAACACACGAATAATAAGAAACACACAGTGATTAACTTATCTGTTGTAAGAGATCCCAGATTAACAGTCTTACTGTCATTTTTTAATTAATCCTTGCACTTCTAATACTGTCTATTATTAGCTGATAACTCAGATAGTTAAAGAATCCAGACCGCAAAAAATGTCTGAACCTCTTAAAGAGCTATGGGTATAAACTAGAAGTTTATAAAAAGGTGCTATAGTCTTGTATGAGTTAATGGGGTATTGTAGTTCTATAATATATTTACATGCATTTTAAGTTATATTCAGTTATGATGTTTTGTGAACATAGTTTGAATACTATATAAAAAAATTGAAAAGATATCTGTCCCCATACATCAGAAATATGAAATCACCCTTATTTTACTGATGTCTTAATCATGCATTTCATCTCCTATACCTTGTTGATTCACACAACCATTAGTTAATGGTACAGAACATGACAGATTAATAATGAGGAGACACCATAAATATGTGCATTAATGTCCCATAACACCAAACCTTGATATGCTACTGTGATCTCTCTTAACTATACCCCTTCTTTCTCATCACTTTCTACTGTTGATTAGTCATTAAGGTGACAGATGTGAAGTTTGTGCTATGGCATTTTCGTATTGTCATTGCTTTTACTAAAGGCTAATATTTACATCTTCCCTTGCTTCAGCAGATTATCTTCATTCCTTCAGTTGTGTGATTTTTACATGTGTGAGGGAGGATTTTTTTTTTTGATGTCTTGACATAATGCTCAGCTATATACACCTGATTTTTCATCTTGTCAAAGGTTCAAATCCACCAGTAACAGAAACTCTTACTGCCTATGTTTATGTCTCTTTCATGTGTCTATCTTGCTATGCATCTATATACCACCTTTTTGTTTTATCAGTTGTACTACTCAAGATTTTCAAGGTCTGGTTACAAGCAATTCTACTATGTGATGCTAAATGGCAGTTCAAATGTCATAACAAAATGTGATTTAATCCCAGTATTGGGATGGTAACAAATAAACATACACCTGTTGTGTTCTACTCAAACTGACTGCTGGATATCATGTAAAGTGTAAGGGATGCTACATCTGAAATAAGTATAGTGAATACTGCTGCTTACCTAATGCTTTTATTGAACATGTTGTGAGTGTCTCTTACAGTGTGTGATTGAAAACTATCAATGTGTGATTGCCTCTGTTTTTTGTTTCTACCGGCAAAGGCTCGAATACTGATATATGTTACACAGTAATGTAAGTTTTTTGCAATTAATATTATTTGTGTGTGTGTGTGCTACATCTGTTAGCAATCAAACACCAACCACAGATCACCATTATGTCCCAGTTTTCTACACCTTCTTCAACAACATGTATGTGTATATATTGGTTATTGTCATTCCTCCACCTTCTCTACCCCTTTATTTATCACTTCATGGTACAGAGTAGGGCACAATCTGAATGAGGAGACACCTAATACAAACACACCATAAAGGTGGTCAGAAATGTGCAATAACACTAACTCTTATTCGATGTCGCTGTCTCTCATCATGTGTTTTGTCTCATTGCATTCTAACATAGCATATTTTGCAGTCTGATGGATGAAATGATCATCTTATATGATTTAGCTACTATCCTTACTGCTAGGAAGCATAATGACCCCACTTAACCACACATTCTGCCTACACATATAGTTAGGATATGTGCAGAGTCATAATAATTATTTTTAATTACATACTATTGTTGTCATGTTTTACAAATTGTACACAGAATGAACTTGCGGTTTTCTTGAAATATGGGTGATAGTATGTAAGCAGGTTTATTTATGTAGGTATTACTGACACAATCTGGGAAATAAACACATTTAAGATAGTTATTCCTATGTCATTTTACAGTCATGATCAAAATAATTGTAATAATCACATTTTTACAACCTTTCTAAAGGTAACTCCATATTGGATTCAAACACTGCACTTTTTCATAAAGCTTGCTGTGCCTATAACTTGTGCCACAGAGACATACAGGTAGAAGGGAGAATGTCTCCCTTCAGTACCACGAAGAGTTCTGATGGTTGTAGATTACCACTAAACCTGTGGGTCTATCATATTGTCAAAAACACTAATTATTGAATCACTATTCAGCAAACCCACTTCGTCAAAATCTCACTTTGTTGAACGGCTGTTTAGTCAAAGTTTTTCATAGGGATAAAAATCAGCTGTCCAACCTACTGCCAGTTACAAAATTCAAAACACCCAAGTGGGAGGGGGGGGCTTTGCCCACACACCTCTCAATGTGGGGGGGCTGCACCTCCACACACCTTAACTAAATAAACCAACTCCAAGATCGCACTACAGTAGGAAAAAGGACAAATTCCCGATGATGGCCAACCATTGTTTTTCCCTATGAAAAACATTGATTAAATGGCTGTTTGATAAAGTGAGATTTCAACGAAGTGCGTTTACTGAATAATGATTCAACAATTAATGTTTTTGATGATGTGATAAAGACACAATCCTGTTTGTGTTACAAAAGGTAGGACAAATTAAATGTTTCAATTTTTCTTCAACAGTGAACCCTGTTTGCTTGCTGCTGACTATCGCTCAAATGGGGAAGGCAGTCACACCACTTCATTCTTCAATACAGTGGTGGCCATGATAGTACAAAGGTAGGGCATAAAGTATTATATCTCCATGAAACTGAACCAGTACTGCCATGACAAAAGTTGCAATCATGACAAATTAAACATTAACAAAAAAAAAAATCTGTTTTACATTATTCACACACCACCGTTTTTTTTCTGCTCCTTATTTGTGCACAGGTTGGCAAGGAAGACCACTGACTACTGCTAACTCCCTGTCTAAGTGTAACACCTCAAATATAATTATGGATGCACTAATACTTTGCCAACCTCAGCACCAATGAGATTCTCAACATTGTCCTTTAGGAAGAGATGTTGAGCACATATAACAATTCTTACTGGATGGTAACAATTCATTACATGGATTTGAATGACTGTACTCATGAGACCTGCAGTGGACTTTGAATAAACACATCATTCTGCACATTTATGTCTGCACTGCAATACTAACACTTGCAAATGATATACAAACACATAGCACATAGGCACACATACTTCGTCATTACTTAGTTCTACTGCATTGGGAAATGTTAGATTGTTTTGGTTTGATACTGCATGTTGTTCATGCATGAGCAGATAACATTGCTAATAACAGTAGCATTCATTAATGTTTATATACCATCACTATAACGTGATGAGCCATGAATGCTTTATTGTCCATTATGTGTTTCACAAGTGTGTGTTTATGTGTGTCATTGACACAACATCATGTAAAACAGGCATGTCACTCTCACCTCTGCGATATACATTAATGAGAGCATAGCTGACCTAGATCATCAGTCTGCACTTACTCATTCATATCAACAAGCAAAAAACTTCAACAACGCATTTTCTGACACATAATGAGAAAATCATCCTCTGTACTCTACACTGTCAGACTAGAAGTTAGACTTTCTCAGTGGTTCCTGTGTTCTCTGCAACATGCTGATGATGCCATCCTCTATAAAGAGCACTCTCACAGTGCAGAAGTCAGAGTTCTGAGGTGGTACTTGCCTTAAGTACTATGTCCTCTAGATTGTATAACTAAATAGGTAGAGGGTTCTATTCTCACAGTAGTCAGCGTATGTGGGTGTGTATATAAATGGTTTGGTGAGAGTTAGGTACGCATGACCCTGTGTACTGTTGTCCTCACTCAGCTAGCAATATAGAGGACATTTACACTGGAAGGTGGGTCCACTTTACTGTAACACCCTTCTCCCACCATCATCTTTTCTGTAACACAATAATGATGTCATCCTCTATAAAATGCACACTTATACTATATAAGCCAGACTTCTGTGGTGGCTTTTGCACTCTAGATTGTATGACTGGATAGGTAGGGAGTTCTAATTTCAGAGCAGTCAATTTATGTGTGATAGTGGGACCATCACATCACTGGAGGAGTCCTTCAACAGCTGTGCTCATTTGTCTTCTATTCTTGAGAAACATTTAGATGGCCACATGAATCCCACCTCTCCCTTTCCCTTTGTCCAGCAACACATACTGCATGATACACACTGATGAGGCAATCCTTTCCAAAAGGCACTATCACACGCTTCATTTCCAGTGTCTCCTGTGGTGCATGCATATCATGTACTTTCTTCTAGATTGTTTGCATAGATGGGTAGAGAGTTTGAATACAGCAGTGAGAAACTCATGACTGTATATGTGTGTGAATGTAGATGGATGAATGGATTGATGAGACATTCTTCTTTTCAAACATATCATATTGATGAAACCCAGACTATGGAAATATCCAGTAATGTATGTAGTGTCCTTGCTAACTATCATATAAAATCAGCATGTTAATCTTGATTATATCACAAGTACTATACTCTGTTCCAGTGTTACTTTATGCACCTTTCACGTCATACAATCATTTTTATTTAAGTATATTTTCTCAAGAAGTGTGACAATCATTAAATATCATGACATGCATACTGCATTATTGTATGATACCAGATGTGTTTGAGACATGCATACATTTAACTAAGCTATCTTAGTACAATTGGCACATTTACCCTCCCATCCTATCTTTGACTTGTGTGCGTGCTGTCCTCAGCGCACATTAACTGCATGGTGAACATTTGATTATTGTTGTCCTTGCCGTTTAGCCTCCCTTCATTGTTGTAGTCATATATTTTATTTATGTGTACATTATACTCAGTACACTTTCCCTGCCTGGTACAGCTGGCATTATTTTCCTTGTATACATTTTTTATGCTGTCCACATGAGCACACTTAACAGGTCCGCACAAAGCCTACATGATTGTTAATGAATTTCCTGGATAGATTTATTCCTAAGGTTTATTCACTTCAAACCTGTGATCATTTCAAATGTGCAGATTCTTGCAGAAATTAGTGTGTGTGTGTGTGTAAGATAAGAACATTATAGGTTATCAGGGGCTTCAATAAGCCCTCTATGTGCACAAAGTAGCAATACATTTTAGATTCATTAAGCACTGTGTAGGGGCATGCACCCCCACACAAGCAAGGTAAACACTGTGGCATGCTAATTATAGCATAAGCAGCTGAATTGCATGCTAATCAACTAATCCAACATGGTGGAGCTATTCGACAAGCTATAAAGCATCCATGTAGACTCTAAGTTAGTTTTTCCTACAACTTGCTAAACTTTTGGAATCCATCCATAGAAAGGAGTCTACATGGGCAGAATATTAGGGGCTGCTGCTTTAATACATTTGTATGTGCTACAGGCTAAAGCCAATGCTGCTGCTGCTACTAATAGTCTTAGGCTGAGAAGGAGAAGAGTTTTCATGCCCCATTTAAGTTTTCACAACCTACATGATGTGGAAATTATAGATCACTGCAGGGTGAGCAGGGACACACTACAGGAGCTCTGCGACCTCTGCCATCCTCATCTCAGAGCCAACTGAAGGGAACCCATCCCAGTGAAGACAAACTTATGTGCAGCTGTTAGAATCTTAGCTACAGGTACCTTTCAGAGACCAACAGGGGACATGGTGGAGGTGTCACAGGCATCAGCATCTAGGATTCCTCACCAATTTCTGAATGTTGTGCTCCAACATGGCAATGACCACATATATTTTTGATGTAGTTCTGTGGAGAGGGGCAGAAATATGCAGAAGGTCTACCCTGTAGCACACTACCCTGAAGTATTAGGTGACATAGATTGCACACATATAGAAATGAAGGCACCACCTGGGGAGCAGGGTAGGCGCTACATAAACAGAAAGGGCTATCACTCTATCAATTGCCACATCATGTGTAATGCCAAGGGAATCATCTTGAATCATGTGCTGGCAACCCTAGCAGTTACTATGACTCACATATCTGGCACACCTTCCAACTGTACCAGATGTTTGCTGGGGGGGAGGATATACCACAGGGTCATTTGCTGGGGTATGCAGGCTATGCACAGGAACCGTGGCTGATGATGCCCATCAGAAATGCACACACACACACACACACACACACACACACACACACACACACACACACACACACACACACACACACACACACACACACACACACACACACACACACACACACACACACACACACACGGAAGAACACTATAATGAGGCACATGCTCAAACCTGAAATATTATAGAGCATGTGTTTGGGCTGCTGAAGTCATGGCTCTGGTATCTTAGATACATCTGGGGAAGCCCTGCAGTACAATCCACAGACATGTAAAGAAATATACACAGTATGTGCCATGCTACAGAATAGAATCCTGAGGAAACACCTTCAGCAGGATTAGTAAGGGGAAGGGGCACACATCCCACCACCAAGGCCAAGGTCACTATGGCCACAGGCAGTTGAGGAGTCAGAGGGAGAATGACCAGCTGCTGTTGGTGTAGGCAGACGTAGGCATTCTCAGTATGCCCTTATATTGGCAAAGAGACAATACTTAGCACAGTCACTCAACACCTAGGAGCCTAAAACCTTCCTCCTACTCACATACATATAGAAACATTGATTTCAGGCAACTCACACAACAGTTACTTCTCTGTGTACTGCTTCCATCAGACAGAGTTGATGAACTAAAACTGTGGCAATTGCTCCATTTACAAGGTAAGTCATGAACCTGGACTGTATTGTTTAATAATATGAATGTGTGGCATTTCCTTGTATTTCATCAGTTGGTATGGTAAACAAATAAAAGGTGAGATATTTCTACAGTAATTACCTTACCATGTGACAGCAGAGACTTATTTGACTTATATGTGTCCATTAGTAAGTAGTAGGCCTCAGGTATCAAAGATTCACACAGTCATACCGATCAAACATACTGATGATCACTGCCTGCCCTCAGTTTAGCACCATACATTTCTACTGGCAAATCATTAAAGACAGAAGTTAGAAAGCAATTATACATATTGCACTTTTTTACTTCACAGTCCTCATAAGAGCATTCACTATAAAGTTGGGA
Source organism: Protopterus annectens (assembly GCF_019279795.1). NCBI lineage: Eukaryota > Metazoa > Chordata > Ceratodontiformes > Protopteridae > Protopterus > Protopterus annectens. The sequence continues at coordinate 489,984,561 of NC_056744.1, forward strand.
AATCCTGATGCTATCAAATGTCTAACTTTCCAAGGCCAGTATAAGTCAAAGCTACAATTTCCAGTTCAACACCAGAAATGAAGATATGCTAAGCACTAAGTTAGCTATGCACTGTGAGTATTAGACAAAAAGTGTATGCATCCCTGAATCCAAAAGATAGAAAACAGGGATATGGTTTATCATCACTTGCACAGGGTATTGTGTGCATGTGTGTGGTGGAGGGGGGCAGAAAGCCTAAGTTGACACAAAAGGTTAGTGAGTGAGTGTGTGTGAGTAAGAAAAGAAGCAGGCAGACATTTGGATAAACCAACATATAGCCAGTGAGACAAAATGAGTAACTGTTTTGTGTGTGTGTTTTGTGTTTGTGTGTGTGTGTGTGTGTGTGTGTGTGTGTGTGTGTGTGTGTGTGTGTGTGTGTGTGTGTGTGTGTGTGTGTGTGTGTGTGTGTGTGTGAAGCATGCTCGGTCATGGCCATGTTGGCTGACAGCAGATGATGTGGCTGACTTACACCCACGAGGATGCTGTTCCCCTCCCAGCAGATGTTCTATCAAAAGCAATACTTGCTCCATGATAGACACCCTTCAGTCCATCACAGACACCCCTCATTCCAATATGTCATTCAACCAATCCATAGAATTGGCAACAAGGTGGAGGCAGTCACATATGTCAGACTGTGCCAAATCTACATCCGGAAGCATTTATCTGGAGCACTTATGGGAATGTGCCTGTGCCTCCATGATGGCCCTAAACATATACTGAGTGGCACTGGAAGAGGCACATGTACCAGGTGGAGGAGGAACAGCAGGCTCCCTCAGAGCACCCCTAGCAACCCTCCTTCGTGGCACCTTGCCCACACTTTGGCTATGGCCATAGTCATCAGGCACTGAAGCTGCAGTAGCTACACTTCCCTGATCAATGTTCTTGCCCTCCATTTGTCCAATATCTGGCAGCTCACTGGAATGGATAGGCGTTGTATTACTGGCAGTGTCCAATGGAATTTCAGGTGATGGCTGTCAGATTCAACCTCTGCACCTACTGACTGTGCTTCAGTTTGGTCTCTATCATCATCAGAGTCTGATGATACACTGACGTCAGGTGGGAGATGGCCCACAACTCCCACTGTCCAAATCACCTGTGATAAAAGGCAACGAACACAGGAAAAAAAATTACCTACACTACTATAGTCTAATATCTGCTAAAAAAGTAACAATGCTGCCACTATTACAGACAGTACAGCAATACACACAACAGACTTGACATCAACAACACACAATAAAATATTTCTTTAAATTGCTCAGCAGCACTGACATAAAAATGTTTGTCTTACCATCTGCAGATGAGATACGTCTCTGAAATATAGATAGTCTTGGAAGAAGTTAAACAAGAGGTAAGGGCAACATCACCACAATTAACAGTAGCACGGGGATAATAATTTTATCCCTTAATATGTCCATTCTCTATACTTTCAACAAAAACATGGCTGACAACTGCAAACTAAGCTAATAAGTGTAGCAGTCTTCAATTCCCCCCAAAAAGACGTTACACAGAAGTAACTTATAGATTACTATACAACAGTATTCAAGTGTTGAGACACCAAAGTCTACATGGAAGCTCCTCCTGGGATGTGCCTGATGTCCCTGAAACTGTTGCTTTGACATCTAGCACATGTTGTACTACACTGTCCGGGAAATGTCTGAACCCCTGATATTGGCCTGAGAACTCTTCATTGGGTATTAGTGGTGCTTCTCTAGCAGGCCCTCCCCCAGTAACTATCTGTTCACAGCCCACTACAGCTGCTGTCCTCCATGCTGACATGATCATGTCAGTGACCCTTTGATGCACCTACTTGTATGTCCTGCAATGGCCACCCAAGGCATTCAGTTTATCCATTATCTGTTGTCAAATTTTCATCCATGACATATCTTCCCATCCCCTTTCCAGCAGAAAAGCACCATGTTGCCTAAAGGCATCCACCATAACCTGGTTCATACATCAGTGAAGGGGGATCTACAAGGATTGACACACCTGGGAGGCAGACTGCTCAGTGTCCTAAAAGTCAACAGAAGGATAATATACATAAGTATCACATAACTACTAAATAATTGTTTCCAGATAAAACAGAAAAGGTAGCCACTCAGTATTACCCCCTGGAAAGCATACAGCACTCTATAGTTGTGAAATATGGACAACAGGAAGGATGCAAACAAGGAAAGTAAACAGAGCAACATATTCTTGTTTATGCCATAACAGTAACTCACCTTTGTTTCCCAAAAGGACAGTGTACCCTTGTTTGTGCCTTTGCTCCCCCAAAAAGAACAGTGTGCCCTTGTTTATGCCATAACAGCAACTCACCTTTTCTCCCCATAAAAAGAACAGTCTGCCCATGTTTGTACCAAAACAGTAACTCACCTTTGCCCCCCCCAAAATAAAACAGGAAATTGATAACTTTTGCTTGCAAACCATCTTTAAAATGCTAAAAGTGCTATCAAAGGAACTGTCCCTGAAACATTTGCTCATATTTTTTACACAGCATTCCATTTTTATGTATTTGCAATCATTTATACCTCTGAAATGGCTTGACAAGCATGCCCATGCCATCAGTACACTTCTAACTAATGCATACAGATAAAAGTGTAAAAGCCTTTGCTTCAAATTTTTCTTACATACATTTCAGCATATGCAATATGTAGTTAAAAAAGCATAACGTTTGAAGTACAATACTCCTCTGTACATATATATCCTTAAGAAATGGCTTATATGCAGTCTTCCCAACATAAAACAAGTCTCCTTACCATCAGTTTGCCTAGCTACATGGTTGCCTTTTATACGGTGTAGATTCAGGGCTATTAACATGGAGAAGATGCAAATGAAGTGTGAACTTGTTAGAATTGCTGAATCCCAAATACTTGGATCTGTGTAAGAGATGTAAACTTAGTGTAGACAATCCCTCAGTGTTTGGTTTTAATGGAATTCACTTGTGAATGATTAGTGGCTGAGAGAAGAAAAACACAACAACACTACAGGCTGCCTTACTTCCACTGGGTGTGTCAGCTTAGATCTACAAAGTGTTAGATGTAAGGTTGGAAATGTAAGTGAGCAGCACACAATTCACAGGCTGTGTTCCTTAACATCCAACCTGTTCTTCATTTGTTTGCAGCTTCATATGATATCATTTCCACTTAATATCCTCACACATTTTAAGGGCAATGCTATATAATGGCTTACATTGCATGTCTCAGATTACTGGTCAGATAAATGAAGACTGGCCAATAAGTACAGAAATGGAATACAGAGCTGTATATTTGGAAGTAGTAATCATGACATGTTGTATGATCACTAGGCATCCTACATCCATACATAATATATATACAAATAACAATTGTATGGTTTGATATCACTGTAGATGCTGGTGCAGTTGGTTTTGGCAAAATGAGTTCAGTCCTTTGATGCAAAGTTGTTTCTGTGGCAAAGAGAGATAAGACACCCATCCTGTGTTTTAAAGGTGCATTGGAATGATAAGTCAAATCCAGACCTAGTCATACCTGATGTGAGGCATCATTTTCTTTTGTGTATGTCATACAATGATTTTTCCTCATTTCAACTACATTTTTTTTCTTTTTCTCCTTTTCTGTCTTCGTTTGTCTATTTTTTTGGGAGGGGGCACTGTTTGCTGGATATGGTGCTTAGCAAAATAATAGATGAAATGAATGTTGGGCTTGGCTGTGCTTGTCTTATTTTTGCAAAGGGTAACAGTGCACAAACTGGACAACTAGACCCCCCAGATAGCAGACAGGACCCAGAATAACAAAATAATAGAAACCAGATAAATTTTATTAATGCTATTGTTCATCACACAAACCTGCTAACTAGTGTTGCATGGCTTAAGAATGATTAGTAAAATAGGGTAACACCATGCAAGTAGTTCTGTTGCAGCAGGTATAAGTTTAGGCCTACAGTTCAGATGGTCTTGGGTTCTAGTACAGGGTATGCAACTTTTTTTTTTACTGTTGTGACATTGCAATCTATAGCAATGAACTGAAAGACAGACAAATATTACTTCAACCTTCTTGTGGTTACAGCTGCAACTGTAGGACTGCCATACACATAGCCCTGTGTACAGATACAGGATATTCCCTATATTTTTACTGTTGTTCCATTTTCCATTATAGTCACTCTTAATTATAACACTTGAAATAGTGGAGCTGATATTAATTACATGTATGAGGGCTGAGGCACTAGTATTGTGTCAGTTATTACATTATTTATCTATGCATTATCACATTTATTATCAGATGTATGACTGTGGATATACTGTATACTATATTCCTGTAACTATAATCCTGCTGTCTGGACTGGCATGTCCGTTACATTTGCCTAACACACATACACATCCCATTTTCACACCTTTAATCTAGTCAAAAAGTAGAATCACACACACCACACATAAGTTGCTGGAAAAGCAATGGATCCCTTCACTTTTTGGGCTCCATATTTGTGTGGAAGTGTGGAGCTACAGTGGGAAAAGGCAAACATGTGTGGTTACCCCTGCACAATGCTGCTTAACACAGTTGTGCTGCGCCAACTCACAGCAACACATCTTGTATAAATAACTCATGTCATAGAGTTATCAGTCTGCAATGCAAATTATTTAAAAGTATTAGATACACCTGTATTCAAACCCAGTACCATTCAAATCCAGCACCATCTGGCCCCAAAATGAAATGTATCAATGCATTAACATGTGCTGCCACAGAGTCAGTTAAACTGTAGGTGTATTTTATTGACTCAGTACTAACTGTCAGACTTTAGCAATACAGCTTACTTTTGTGCACTGCTTAGCTATGTGCAAATGTGTATCACGCATTTGTATGCACTTTGGTAACTGTAATGCAAACATGCTACTCGCACCTCTATGAAAATGTACATGTTATTTTGAATTACTGCTGTTTACTGTCCATTCCCCATGTATGGCATGAAACTACATGTGGAAACATTACAAACTGAGGGCCCTATCTAACAATATGTCACATGTTTATAAAACAGCCATATGTTGGCACCCCGAAGCACTGCAACCCTGGTGTCTCAGTATTAGTCCATACATATAACAACCACACTATGGATTGTAATATCAAATGTGTGCGATGCAATGCACATCAATCTGGTAACATGCAGAACTACAACTATTGACCCATACACCTAAAAAGACTTATCTGCAAGGCTAGGGAAGAAATCAGCATGGACCATTTCCACAGGGACATAGGTGACCTTCAAGACACTTGACCCAACCCATTTTGTTTTTGTCAAGGGTAGGTCTTGCTTACTGAACTTTGTGGACTTATTGAATTCTGACCCCAAATACCTGGATGAGGGATAGCAATACATACCACCTATGTTGAGTTATCCAAGACCTTTGATGCTATCCCTCATTCAGGTCTCATAGTGACGATCCCCCATGTGGGAATTAAGACATACAGCATAACTGGATAGGCAAATGGCTCACTGATATAACACACACTCTCAAAGTTGGAGACTGCACCTCCACCACTAGCCACTTACCATTAGAATACCACAAGGATCTGTGCTGGGCCTGCAACTGTTTGTAAACTTCTTCCCTGAAATGCAGACAATGATAAATGACCTGTTGTTAACTAAATTTGCAGATGACTGGTAATTGGACACACTAATATAGACTCCCCCAATGATGGTAACATATTATTGAAGGGGCTGCCACACACAAATGATTGCTGCCAAACTCATGGATTGAACCTTAAAGCATATAATGCCTCATTGTCTCCATTGGCAATGAAGTATCCCTGCTAATTATGATATACATAGCACCCCTCTAAGCTCAAACACAGTGTTGTGAGACTTAAGAAGACATGTTGATAGCAATGTATGCTTTCATCACTATGTGTCCGTAGTGGTGGCTCACACATTCTGCATTGCGCACATTATACATATGGAAATCATATCCAAGACCAGGGTTGTCATACCTCTGTTGTACTCTACCCTTATCAGGCCACTAATTGAGTATGATGCTCCCTTTTGTCTGCACCTCAACAAACAACTTCAACAATTGCAGAAAACACAGGGTTGTGTCTGGAAGACTCCAGGGCCTCCAAACATGACACACATGAAAAGACTGAAAGACCTGTCACTGTAATCAGTATCATGCAAGTTGCTGAGAAGTTACCTATGCCTGCCCTGCAGAGCAGTCTTAGACATTGTCCTGCTGAAAATCCTGGACATCTGAAAATAAAATGGGACAAGAATAACTTCACCCAGGATTCTCATCCTAGCCTGTGATATAATCAGAACATGCTGGGGAGACAGATATATCTCCCAATGACTCACAGTCCTCTGTAATAGGCTCCCACTGCATGTGATGTAGTGCTCCTCAATGACCATGTTCAACCGCAAACTTGACTACTGGTTGGGTGATTGTAAACCCATCTCTGGGGTGGCATCTATGTCCTTCACTGACAGGGCCAGTTGGTGCTGCTCACAATATACCTCTCCTAACAATGGTCTTCCAACTATGCTCAATAAAGGTACTTGTTTTTTTTTACACAGCTGGCCTTCTAAACACTGCATGGCCATTAGGCTAATAGCCTCCTATGAACATAGGAAGCTATGAGCCTATGCAGGCCTCACAATATTTTGTCTCCCACATGGTCTGCTGTCATCTACTATAAATTCATCTGCAGTCTTAGAAAAGTCAGACTTATGCCAAGGCACTTGTGTAAAGTACTGCATTCTACAGTCTAAGTACTTAGGGGTTCCTTTCTCACTGCAATCAAGAGGGTGTGTATGTGTGTGTGTGTGTGTGTGTGTGTGTGTGTGTGTGTGTGTGTGTGTGATGTCACAAAAACAAAAGTGTGTATCCTGCAGCTGCTGCTCCAATCCCATGGATTGACAGTATTTTGATGCTTGCACACGCCTACACATACATTTCATGTAGGACTCCCAACAGCTATAAAGTGTTGTCTGAGATAGTCCATTTCAGACTTGTGCCATGGTGTTTCCTTAATGTACTTGGTTCTGTAGTCTACGGACGTAGATAGGTAGGGGTTCTATTCTCACTGCCGTGTGTGTGTGTGTGTGTGTGTGTGTGTGTGTGTGTGTGTGTATGTGTGTGTGTGTGTGTTTGTGTGTGAACTGCTGCTTGATAATACAGAGAGCCTTTCACACCATCATGTGGGATGCTGGGACACTGTTATATTCTCCTCAAGTGACACTGCTGATATTATCAGCTATAAAGTGCTGTCTGACACACTCCAAGTAAGACTTGTGGTTTGGTGTTTGTGTAAAGTACTGAGTTCTGTAGTCTGTGTATTTAGATAGGTTGGCATTCTATTGCCACTGCAGTCAACAGTGTGTGTGTGTGTGTGTGTGTGTGTGTGTGTGTGTGTGTGTGTGTGTGTGTGTGTGTGTGTGTGTGTGTGTGTGTGTTTGTGTGTGTGTGTGTGTGTGTGTGAGTGTGTGTGTGTGTGTGTGCCAAGTGGATCATTGTGTTTACCATATTCTCCTCAAGAGACACTGCTGATGTCATCAGCTATATCTGATTTTTGGATATACAGTATTCCCACCAAGACAGTGTCAGACACTGGCCTGGAGGCCAGTCAGACATCACCTCATCCTGTAACACACATACTGCATTGACATGGCTTTAACTCTATTCACATGCATCATGCCATGATTTGTCGGCCCTGTGTTATCTGGCTGAGAAAGCCCTGTGGTCTTTCCAGCTGCTGTATGTGCCTGGTGAGGTACACATCAAATAGAGAATTATACTATTTTACTGTTCTGATGAACTTTGACTACAGTGCTGTCATAAAATCCTAAGATCTGCATATCATGGCATGATATATGATGTGCCCAACATACACTTTCAATACCAGTATGGACACTTGGTGGTTGAAGTTCAGACTGCTTTCTACATGTGTTCCCAGTGCTGGCATTACTGAGTGCCAGCATAGCAGGACTGTTGTCAATGCTTTGATTATCATGGAATTCCACTTTTCAGAGGGACAATATAGAAAAAGACAGATTTCTGCATTTAGTAATAGATTGTGTGCCTTTGTCCCCATTCATTTGTCTGTGTTAGCTCCCCTTGCAGTATGTTGTCATTATTGGTGGACTCAATGATCGCACCCAATATGCAAGACTCAGCAAACGTGGTAAGGCAAAGTCCATATACTTTAGCCTGAACTGTCAAGAAATAGAGTCAAAACAGTGAAGGACCAAGCACAGAACCCTGGGGTTTGCCAATTGTGACAGCCCTGCTGGTAAAGGTTGATTTACCAATGTTCATAGTATGTGTTCTGTCAGTGAGCCAATTGCTTATCCATCTACTGATGTAAGAGTTAATCCCCAGGTGGGAGGGTTTATCAATGATACCAGCATGTGAGATTGTGTGAAAACCCTAGGGCTGATTATGATAGGCAGTATGCACTGTCTTACCTTCATCCAAGCCAATGACATGGAAGCAATGGCCTATGACAACATCACAGATCACCTATGGCATGACTCAGTACATACAACTTGATACGGTAGAATACTCACTTCAACACACCATAAACACGAGATATACACCGATACAAGGGTATACATCAACATGCATCCATCTGAGTAGAGGACAGCACTTAATGTATGCGGGCATAGACACATCCTGACCCTCCTCGACTGTGAGCTGGACCAATATGTGATCATGGACCTCTTCTACATAGGCACTTGATATATTTTGGCTGTGTGCAACAGACCTGTATGAGTTGCTTATGCTACATCATGTCTGTTACATCTGATAGATGTCCTCAAATAGGTCATAAAGGACATGCATGATGACAACACTATCATCTTGTGAAATTTTACCAGGTAAAGGCATTTGACACAAATCTACACTGAGGTAGTCACTCAACACTGTAATATGTGACCATAAACAGCTATATCACCTAATGAGTAGACCAGTGTGTCACATACATGGCATCTGACTATGAAATGTGTGATGTGACCTTTATCTCAGGTCCAGTGATCACGTCCTTACATCATGACTGTCTGATAGGCCCTTTTCTGTCCAATAGTTAAGTGATTCACAGATGACATATATGTGCTTTTTCCACATAACTACCTGAAGGACTATAGAATGTGGGCAAAAATTGATTCCAACTGTGATTTTACTTTAATACAGACAGTAGCAACACATAACAAACATTGGTGCCACAGGCCTGACAACACCTGCATTGACAAGACCCATAGAGGGGGTATTTGTTAATTCAGGTAACAAACACACCACTCAAGTATAATGTGGGCATCACAATCTATAATCAGACTAATAAGTATGTGACCCATGTGCTGGGAAAGATGGTAAGTGGTACATCCACCAGCATGTGACCACTGTGCAAACTACTCCCTTGAATGTAACAGAAGTGCTGGGTATATGAAGGACATCTACATCAGAGGCCATAATACCTTCATGGTTCCCAGCCTTCATCACACCAATAACTGTATACAATGCACCCTTCTTCATGCACCTCCTGACACATCTTCCAGTGATGTGTAAGAGAAATGTACCACCTTTGTCACAGTGAGCTGTCACATGCTTATTGGCCATACCTAGGTATTCTTTCTGTGTAATATACATGACTGTCTGATGGTGCAGAACATCAATCAAGTTGTTAGATCAGATGCATGTGTGGTACCTCTTCTGCTTATACACACACTATATACATAGCTGCTTGACAACATTAATGGCATGTACATCATTCGCAACAGTGTGGATTGTGCTATACACACATATATATATATATATATATATATATATATATATGTGTGTGTGTGTGTGTGTGTGTGCGTGTGTGTGTTGTGTGTGTGTGTGTGTGTGTGCGTGCAGACTCATCTGTTATCACTGTAAATCACATATGCTATTCCAGAGGCATGGGATTACTGGTGGTAATATTCTGATATTGTCTATGACTGTAGCTGGGTCTTGTAATGTTTTCCATGAGCCTTTACCTATGGCCACCTTACTGGGGATCTCTGCTGAGAGTGCACTCATATTCAGGCATATTAGTTTGCACAGCATCATAAAATGCACCCTATGCCAATTGCATGTCAAACTTCTAATTAATGTCCTCTGCATTATTCATGTAAGGATGCCTATCTGACACAGACATCCTGCCCATTATTATGTCATCTTGTGTGACAGTCACATAAAACACATTTTAAGTGTACAGTTCCTACTGTACTTTATAGAAATTTTATTGGTGTTGCTGCTACAACCATCTTCCATTGACATGCCCTTCTCTACTGTACATTACGTATTTTCACCTGTCCTCTTTTTATTTATTTACATTTGTTGACCGGGAATGTCCGAATGGATGCAGGTCCATTTTCAGTGGACGCCCGGGGATAAAAGCTCCACAAATTAAAATATTACAAATATAGTTACAGATGAAGAACATAGTACATTTAGTAGATAACAAGCATCTGTTCTATCCACGAAGTCATAGCAGATATTAACAGTTGTTACAATAAGACGTTACTGCCATATAATAAGTAGATAGGCATGTAAGCATCAAAGCTTGCTGTAATCAAAGGTTGTTTGTGGAGTGGAAGAGACGTAGAGGGTAGATGGAGTGGGAGAAGTTAGAGGTGAGAGTTACAAGGGCATAGCCAGTATGTTTTTAGGTGCGCTTTAAGTAAAGCTTTGAAGTGGGTGCATGATGGTAGAGAGGTTATTGTGGGGGGGAGGGTGTTCCATAATTTGGCTATAGCGCTGGAGAATAGTGCTTCTCCAGCAGTGTTATTGGCTCTAGTAACCTGTAATTGATTTTTGTTGCTGGATCATAGTGATCTGCTGGTGAGATAGGGTTGGAGTAGATACTGGAGGGATGGGACCTTTAGAGGATGGTTAACTAGTTTGTGGGCGAGTGCGAGTTGATACCATTGAAGGAGGTGAGGGAGTTCCAGCCAGCCTAGTTCAGTAAGTGAGAGACAGTGGTGACTGTGGTAGGATGCCCCAGTGGCGAATTTGGCGATTTTGTTGTAGCAGGTCTCGAGTTTATTTAGATCGCATTGCCTTAGGCTGGTGTATATTGGAGAGGCATAAAGTAGGGTTGAGATAAGGTGTGAATTTGCAACTGAAATCCTAGCTGCTTTGGTGAGGAGCTGCTTATTTCTGTATAAGGCTCCAAGTTTTTGGTGGACTTTGTTTATGGTCATAGATATGTGAATGTCAAATTTGAGATTGTTGTCTATCTCAGCTCCTAGCAATTTGGTGTGATCTGTTGGGTGGATAGTGATGTTGTATTTTGCTGTGATGTTAAAGTGAGAGTTGTTTTGAGTATGTTTGGTGGGTTCAAAGATGAGGAGTTTAGTTTTCTTTGGGTTGAGTATTTACTGGGCATCAGATAGCCAAGTTTCAACACAGGAAAAGGCATCCTGTGTGATCTTTTGCAGTTCGAGTAGGGACTGGGCTAAGCAGATGATGGTTGAGTCATCTGCATATTTTGTGAGTGTGCCATGTTTGGTGGCAGAGGCTAGATTATTGGTGAAAATAGAGAAGAGTAGGGGTCCAGGGATGGATCCTTGGGGAACACCAATAGAGATAGGTAGTTGGGGAGATATGTCATTCTGCCATACAACGGATTGCTGGCGGTAAGACAGGTAACTTTGAAACCAGTTTGTGACTGATTGAGAAAAGGATAGGTTATTGAGTACAGAGAGGAATTGTTTGTGTGGGACCATGTCAAATGCTTTAGATAGGTCTAGGAAAGAAAGATGGCCATTGCTTATATGGTGAAGAATAGTGTCAGCAAACGAGAGTAAGGCAGTTGTGGTGCTATGATTTGGTCACAAACCATGTTCAGTATTAGAATGGAGGTTGTTAGTAAGGAGGTAGTCTGAGATTTGAGAGTGAATGCATCTATCTAGTATTTTGGAGAGTGGAAATAGAATTGCTATGGGGCGGTAGTTGGTTAGTTCTGTGGAGGGGCCGCCTTTGTGAAGGGGAATAATGCGTGATATTTTCCATAGTGTTCGTTCTTACAATTCATATGTATTTCCCTATTCAATACACACACTTCCCCTGAGTGTTTATTATACATTGCAGTGCATGTCCCTTTACAGACAATTTACACAGCTTCAGTACACAGTGCCAGGCATGGGATATCACAATACTCTGCACTGCAGGTACACTGTCCTGTACTGTGTTTGGACCATATTCTTAACATTCATACCGCTGAACTGTCCAGATATTCCCAGGATTTACAAATGTTTTCCTTATCAAATTTGTGGTTTTCTGCCATATCACTGGGACTGATGTGAGTCAATATTTCATATATTTGAGGTCATACCTATCAAATGGCCTGATTTTTCAGAATGTCGATTTTTTTTGTCATAGTTCTGATATTTTCCTCATGACATATTGGTCTTCTGGTAAATGAGTGGCATGTCATTGCAGACTTTGTCCCTCCCATTATATATGGCTTTGTTCAGAATTCTTGCGCTAAGAGGTTGAGAGTTTCATTCTAACACATTTTTTTGCAACATTTATGTCAGATATGTCCTATTTCTGGTTATTTGTCTCCTCATTATGTTGACCTCTGTGCAGGTGTGTTGCAGTAACACATTGACAGCTATTTGTGAAGTCCTGGTTATTATTGTGGCATTCTGTGCAAAGTAATGGACTGGAGCTGCTCTGCTTTACAAAAAAATTATATCCGTGGTCACTTACATGGTTTCCTGGCCAGCCACAAAACCTGGCATAGGCGGGCTGAGCATAATTAATATGCATTGTGTGCTACTGCTTGCCACATACTGCCACACAAACATGTAAACTCCATGTAGGCTTCACATGGACCCTGCACTGAGTTTATTGAATCCCAGGGTATGATTAAATGTTAGTATCACTTCTTTTTCTTCATTGAGGAATTTATGTCACTATATATCAATTTTTATTTTTTTTTTTATTTATTGACTGATTGAATTTTCTTTCCTGGATAAGCCCACAGGATGGCAGGCAGGAAGTATAACTTTTTCAGGACTAACCCTGAAGTACTTTCTGGTTAGGTAGGATTATTAACTTTAGCTCTGGTCCCATTAAATATATTAGTGCATGGGAAGGCTATTTTTCATTATTACTATAATTCAGCTACCATGTTAAAAACTTTAGTAAAGTCCCACAGAATTTTGCAAGCTTTTATCATATAATAGCTGTATTGATATTCTCTGGAATAAGATTCTTACCATGAAATAAAAATGTGCATATGAGGTATGCATATAGTGATATTACTGACCATAGTTTGCCGAGGAATGTGGTTTAATATAAAAAAAAACAGATGGCATGCTTCAAAACTACATCTGTAAAGTTTGGGAAGAGAAATGGTAGATAAATAAGTAAGTAATAAAAGTGTAAGAATTAAAAAATAAAATCAGAAGTATTAAGATCATTTCACATTGATGCAAATAAAAAAGATGTACACATGAGGAAACAGTAGAAAGAACATTTTTGTTTTGCTATTTTCATGAGTAAATGTGAACAACAGCTTGTTCATACTAACAATCCAAAGATCTTAGATGGGCAGGAAATAAGCCACCCTTACAGTAGGGGCTGCGGCAAGAAAAGGGACCAACAAATATTATAGTATGACAAAATTTCTCAGAGCACAACATATGCTTGTCATACACAATACTTCAAACCTATTCTCAGAACAAAGGTCTCTTACAGTAATACACAATATAAAATACGATTGCTGTGATATATGTGTGTGTGTGTGTGTGTGTGTGTGTGTGTGTGTGTGTGTGTGTGTGTGTGTGTGCGAGCGTGTCTGTGTGTGTGCATGCATGTGTGTCTGTGTGGTTATAGAGATAACTAGATAGTCATATGGACACCTATACAGATAATATGCATTTATGGCTAGTTAACCTGGCTGTTGGTTACTAAAGTGGTCAGTGCTGAAATGCAGTATTATAGCAGTTTATTCTATTTGGTCAAGTGTCAAAGTTCTTCTTCAAAATCTACATTGCTTTTGAGCAAATCAGTATTATTATAGAAATTTAGTTATTATAACAGATACTTTTGCAAGGAAACAGATAGCACTACCAAAATTATCAATGGTATTAAAATCAGTTTCCTGCATTCAAGAGATTTTGGCTACCAGATAAGCACTAAACTAAGGTTCCTAAGTGCAGTTTTTGACAACATTTAGTTAGACTTTTGAATGATATTCTCAAAAGTCAAGGAAAGTCAAAGTAAACTTTATTGCCATTTAGGACTACTCAAGTGCAGCTTAAATGAAAATTCGTGTATCAACTCACCAGAGAGTACATAGGAAGGACAAGAAGAAGAACAGTATAACATTTCAGTTTAAAAAAAATATATATTCAATACAGGACCCACAGAAGGATAAATAAACAATAATAACAGCAAAAATACACAAACCCTCCCAGACAGTCATAAAAAGTGTACTGCACATAGCAGCATGACCGTGTTAGGGTTGCCACCCCTCCGTTTTTTTCCAGACTATCCGGAAATTAAACTGATTCTCCGGTAGTCTGGAAAACACTGTACAAACTCTGGTATTCTGTTCAAAAAAGGAAACAGACTATTGGGAGTTTGTAAATTGTCTGATTTACTATGCTTTTTTACAGAAAAGCATAGTAAATCAGCTGAAAGCAGGCAGCAGGAATGGAAAGAGAGGGCATTCCCTGCTGGGTGATGCCATCGTGACATCACAAAATGGGCAGGGTGTAGGCGGGATGGGCTGTGGTTACTGGTGATGCGAGGGGTGTGGCTTTACTCCGGGTTTAGCCATGACGAAAGGTGGCAACCCTAGACAGTGTAGGATTGCACATGTTGAGATTGTCCTACTTTGTTCATCGGCATCAGACAAACAGCAGGCAATTGCACATAAATAAGAAAATATATTGCTACAGCAAAGAAAAAAAAAAGATATTGCACACTTTTCAGCTGAGCTACATATTGTGAATGATTACTAACTAAATAATCAGTGGCTGGTATCAGAGTTTACAAGTCTCATCACTGTTCAGTAGAAGCTGTTTAATTATTTGGTGGTCCTGTAGCGGATACCCCAATATCTCTTCCCCGAAGACAGTTGTGTAAACCAGCCATGTGCAGGGTGAGAGGGGTCAACAATTATTTTGGATGCACATTTAATGCTTCTTGCTGCAAAGAAATCCTGGATTGATGGTGAGTTTGGGCGCATGATTTTTTCAGCAACTCACACTACTCTCTGTAGCTTCTTTCTTTCTGTTGTTGTACTGTTCATAGGTTCATAGGTTCATAGGTAGGTACTAGGCTATTGGCCCTAGGGCCTATATAAGTCTAGCCAAACGGTACCCTGGCTTTTGCCACCCAAGAAAATTATTTTCCTGTGCCCCTGTCAAGTAGAGCCACATAAGTGATCCCCAGGGTGAATTTCCTAAATCCCATCCAATCATCAAGATTTTTCTTGAAGAGTGCTAATGAGGAGCATTGTTTGATATAGGCAGGTAGATTTTTCCAGAGTATGGGAAGTCTCTGGGACAGGAATCTAACCCTTCAACATGTTCTGTTTATTGTGGTGACAAGCTTTAGGTTCCTAGAGCGTGTAGCTCACAGGGATTGGGATTTCTTTAAGTGGAGCATGTCCAACAGCTCTGGGTTTGACATAGCTTTGTATTACTAGGCAGAGATCGCCTCTGAGTAGGCGATATGTGACAGAGTAAAGCTGGAGTTTTTTGAGACGGTCTGCGTAGAGCATCTGTTTGAGGCTGGTAATTCTCTTTGTGAGGTATTTCTGTGGCCTTTTCAGTTGTTCTAGATGTCTTGTAAGGGGGCCTATATTAGAACATTGAAGTTTCAATACTTTGAATGTTCTAATATCAACCCCTATTCAGCGAACGCTGAAAATAGCGAAGCTACAGAAAACCAAATTTTTTCCTAGGGAAAGAATTTGGTTGTCCGTTTCTGTCACTTTGCTATTTTCAGCGCTGTGGTGGAAAGTTATGGGTCGGGTTCAGGTAAGTGTGTGATTGGGCGTGGGTTAGGTGAGTTATGGTTACGGTGTGGGTTAGGTATGTGTGCGATTGTGTGGACATGAGGGTTAGGGTCCGTTAGGTGAGTTAGGGTTAGGGAGCGGGTTAGGTATGTGTGCAATTGTGTGGACATGAGGATTAGGGCAGGTTATTTGAGTTATGGTTAGGACGCAGGTCAGGTAAGTGTGTGATTGTGTGGACATGACTGTTAGGGCAGGGTAGGTGAGTTAGGGTTAGGGCACAGGTGACGTGAGTGTGCAATAGTGACGGACCTTAGGGTTAGGGTTTGGGTTAAGGTAAGTGGATAGTTAGTGGTGTATGTACAGTTTAGTGTAGGGTTAGATGTAAGATTTTAGGTGTATGTGTGTGGATTGCTGTGTGTTTGGTGTGTTTGTGTTTTGTGTATGAGTTTTTGAACAGCAAATTCTTTTCCCTAGGAAAAAAATTGCTGTTCTGCATGTTCGATGTTGTCAGCATTCGATGAACAAGGGTCAATATTAGAACATTCAAAGTTTTGAAACTTCGATGTTCTAATATAGACCCTTGTGAGGTACATACCAAAAGGGGCATTGTACTCTATAATGGGTCTAATGAGTGATGAGTAGAGGGGAACAATGACCTCTTTTTTCCTGGATGAGAAAACTTTTGTGATGAGGTGTGCCACGTAGAAGGATTTTCTGACTACTGTGGCGATGTGATTATCAAAGGAGAGACTACTGTCCACCTGTGTCCCAAGGTCTCTTATCACATGTTTGGTGTTAAGTAGACTACCGCCTATGTGGTAGTTTATGGGTGCAGAGTTTTTATCAAAAGGGACGACAATGCACTTTTTGGCATTGAGCTTGAGGCCATGGCTTTGACACCAGGCATCTGTCTCAGTGAGGCCCTTTTGTAGGATGTCCACATTGTTAGGGGTTTTGATTATGGCTCCTTGTTTGCAGTCATCTGTGAACTTTGTTAGCCAAAGACCTTCTGTGTTAGCCTGTACTTCAGAAGTAGATACCAAACAGGAGAGGACCTAGGACTGAAACCTGTGGTACTCCACTTGTCACTGGTTTTAAGTTGGATTTAGAGCCTGTTACTTTCACAGTGTGGGTTCTGTCAGTGATCCAGTTTGCAACCCATATTGTGACATAGGGATTTATACCTAGTTTAGTGAGTTTATCTATAATTCCAGAGTGGGGAATGGTGTTGAAAGCCTTGGCGAGATCTAGACAGGCTGTGTGAACCACCTTACTCTCATCTATAGCTTTAGTGACTGCTTCAAAGAAGTCTATCAGGTTTAGGAGACATGATCTGCCTTTTACAAACCCGAACTAGGTAGGGTCCAGAGTTTGGAGATTACCAATGTCATTGTTTACAAGTTCCATTATGATATGTTCCATAGCCTTCCAGACCAGGCTCGTCAGGCTAACAGGGTGGTAGCTCCCGGGGTCCGTGATGGCTCCCCCTTTGTGGAGTGGGATAACCATTGCTGTGCACCATTCAGTGGGAACAAAGCCAGAGGTGAGGCTATGATTGAACATGGTACTCGGGTGGGGTGCCAGATCGTTCTGTAGTTCATGTAGAATGCAGCCTGGGATGTTGTCAGTTCCCATGGATGCTGTGTTCTTGGCTTTGGAGAGTGTGTTTTTTACCTGTGCAGCCGTGATTACAGGAACTTTGCATTCTTTCTGTATAGAAATGGGCCCTTTAGGGGATGAGAGAGGGGTAAAGTTAGCACTGAACCTATCTGCCAGGATATTGGCAATATCAGTTGGTTCTGTATATTTAGTGCCATTGTGTTGTAACTCAGAGCAGATCTGAGTGTTGCCATTGAGATTCTTGACATAGCTATAGAATGTTTTGTGGTTGTCTTTAGAATCAGTGGCAATTTTGTTTTCGTAACCAGCTTTGGAGGATTTTATGAGGGATCTCAGCTTCTTACTGAGGCTGACCATGGAGTTTCTCCAATCAAAGTGGGAAGCTACCAGTGAAAATGCTCTCAGCTCCTCCTCTGTAGACTGTGGTGAAATCAGTAGGTGGGAGCTTTGCTTTTTTCAGCCTTCTGGGAAAGTGGAGATATTGGTGTGCTTTTTTAAGCAACCTTTTAGTGTTCACAGTCCAAGAGAGATCCTCCGAAATGTGCACCCCAAAAAACTTTGTAGATTTGGCCCTTTCTACCTCTTCACCATTTATCATGAGTAGTAAGTGTATTGTTGACCTTTTCCTAAAGTCTATAATGATTTTGTTTGTTTTATTGACATTCAGGTCAAGCTTGTTCTTGGCACACTAGTCAATCAATAAATAGAACTCATCTCTGTATGCTCTTCCATCTTCCCTTTTGATGAAGCCCATGACTTTAGTATCACCTGCAAACTTAATGATGTGATTGGTGTTGTATTTTGCAGAAGAGTCATGGGTGAGGATGGTGAACAACAAAGTGCTTAGTACACAACCCTGAGGAACACAGTGTTGAGTATTATGCATCCTGAGGTGCTGTTGCCATCACATTTCTGAGGTCTTCTGCTGCTTCTTCTTAAATAACTATGAAAGATAAATTGATAGTCTGCATCAATCACGTAGCAACACATTTTAATTAAATAAAGTGACAATTCAACATAAAATAAATATATAGCTATTCATTTGTAGAAAACACAATGATTGTTTTAAACATTATTTTCTTTCCAACACATTTGAAATAAATCCAGATATTCATCTTTATTAGTATTAGAATGATATATTTGCATTCTTTCTTAGTGAATCCAGTTCTAAAACAATCCTACAGAGGCCTGAAAAATAGATCTATAACTAGGCAACCCTTTAGCTTTCTTATCCTCCATGAGCTACTGCAATTTATATGACATATAGTCCTCATGTATTCCCATAAATACATTTTTTGGCAGAGTATTATGCACCAGTATTAAAAACACAATAGGCATGATGCTTAAGTTCTTATGATCTGACAGGTGGTACAACTTAAACAAGACAACTCTAAGCCACCCAAGGAAAGAGGAAGATTAAGCATACTCCACTTGCATACCTACAAACTTGCTTTTATTATTTAATCTTACTGGAGATGAAGAACAGATTGTTAATTATAAAGCTACGTGAAAAGAATTAGGCCAGTTATTTATCAGCTCTAACAAATAAAATGAATGTCTTACATTCAATATAAAAGTCATACAAAGGTCTGATTCATGTGATCCTGAGCGGGAACTGTACAAAAATATGTATTTCAATTAATGATGTATTTAATATAGTTTTCTGAAACATAATACAGTGTTTAGCTAGTGGATAAACATATGGCAGTGTTTTAATACTATCTTCCAATTAGATGTTGATAAATCTGGAGAGTAAAGATGTGTCTGAAATGTCTGCAGCCTCTGTGTGGGTATGAGATTTTTTCAGAACTGATGTGATTTAAATTTGTGCTATGGAAATGCCTTATCCATGGCCAAATTTGTTCAGTATTCACTGCTTTACATTCCTTGAAATACTTAATAAAATGATTGAGATTTAAACAAAGCAGAAGCAAGTAAATAAAATGTTGGTATCAGTGACTCAATGGGCAACACACTCCCATTAGCATCTGAAAGAATGTGGCTTCTTGTCCTATATCAGTTAAATGGATGAATATTTCCAGTACTGACACAGACTTGCACCATTGGAGAGGAATACTGTATTCCTGAATGTGCCATATTTAGGATGAGATAATAAACCAACGTCCCATCTGCTTGTGTTGGTGGTATGCAGGTTGATGTAAATTGTTCTACAACACTTACCAGAAAATATAGGGCTGTTTTATTTCTGTACCATTTCAAATCACTATTTACACTTAAAATCAAATGCTCTCATTTGCATACCATGACATCTAAGAGAAACATTTTTTATGGAACAATAATATACTTTTTACCACACTCCAGCATCTCCATCCTTTATAACATAGCAATTTGTTTACCTCCTCAAAGACTTCATGTTTTTAAACATTATATAATAATACTTATCTCTCTTTCTATAATCACAATTATTGCTATTAACATTTTTAGCCTGTTTATTAACATTGTTCTTTTTTCTCCTCAGGTATGATTTATATCTCATACCATGCTCACTGTCAGTTTTTGAAAGAGAATGGTATTTCATTGATTCTTAAATACTCTCAAAAAACCCTCAACCCCCCCAAACTTCAACAAGGATGCCTCATTGTTTCCTTGATAAACACACTATGGAATCTTTCTTATACTAATTTACATATTATATAGTACTTAAAATCTCATATATACCTTTACTGGTAATTTGCCATGCAATATTCTCTATAAGAAATTCCTATAGTCAGAAAAAATATGTTTGATTGTCATTAATTGCCTTCCTGATAGAACACCCTTTATATGGATAAACTAATCAGTTTTAGGCTTATAGGTTCATAGATTCATAGGTGTGTACTAGGCTAATGGCCTGTGGCCTATAGAAGCCTAGCCATAGGATTACCCTGGCATCGTGCCACCCGACCTTACTTTCCAGTGCCTCTGTCGAGTAGAGCTACTGGAGTTATTCTTGGGGTGGTGTCTATTTCCCATTCACTCATCAAGATTTCTTCTGAAGAGGGTTGGCAAGGTGCTCGGCTTGACATGTATAGGAAGTCTATTCCATAGCATGGGCAGTCTCTGGGTTATGAACCTGTCCTTCAATATGTTCTGTTGATTGTGGTAATGAGGTTGATGTCTCTGGAGCATGTGGTACAGAGGGATTGGGAATTCTTTAGATGTAGCATTTCTAACAGTGCTGGGTCAGACATGGCTTTGTAAGTCAAGCAGAGATCGCCTCTAAGTAGGCAATATGAGACAGAGGATAGTTGGAGTTTTATGAGTCTGTCCATATAGGACACATGTTTAAGGCCTAGGATCCTCTTTGTGAGGTACTTTTGCAGACTCTCCAGTTGTTGCAGGTGTCTAGTGAGGTACATGCCAAACTGGGCATTGTACTCCATCATTGGCCTAATTAGGGAAGAGTAGAGGGAGACAATGACCTCTTTCTTCGTGGATGCAAAACCCTTATTAATGAGATGTGCCACATAGAAGGACTTTCTGACCACAGTGGCAATTTGTTGATCAAAAGAAACGTTGCTGTCAACCTGTGTTCCCAGATATCTTATAATGCCTTCTATGTTCAGTGGACTATAATCAATGTGATAATTCATGGAAACCGGGTTTTTCCAAATGGGGATGATGACACATTGTTTTGGCATTGAGCTTAAGGCCATCATTCTCACACCAGTCGTTGGTCTCACTGAGTTCATTCTGTAGGATGTCAACATCACTTGGGGAGTTAATAATAGCCCCCAGCTTGCAATCATCTGCAAACTTTGTCATCCAGAGTCCCTTTGTGTTGGCCTGGACTTCAGAGAAGTAGATACCAAACAGGAGAGGACCCAGGACCAAACCCTGTGGGTCTCCACTCGTGACTAGTCGACAGTCTGACTTGGAGTCAGCTATGTTCACACTGTGGGTTCTATCTGTGAGTCAGTGTGCAACCCACCTAGTGATATAGGGGTTGATGCCTACCTTAGTGAGTTTTTCTATGATTCCTGAGTGGGGAATGATATTAAAGGCCTTGGCCTGATCAAGGTAGGCTGTATGAACCACCTTGCCTTCATCCACTGCTCTGGTGACTGACTCAAAGAAGTGGAGCAAGTTGAGCAGGCATGATCTACCCTTCACAAAACCAAACTGTGTGGGATCCAGAGTTTGGAGATGTCCTATATCCTTGTTTGTGGGTCCATGATGATCGTTCCATACCTTTGCATATCAGACTCATCTGATACAGTAGAATACACACTTCAACACACCATCCACATGAGATATATTCCGATACAAGGGTGTACATCAACATGCATCCATCTGAGTAGAGGGACAGCACCTAATGCATGCAGGTATAGACACATCCTTACCCTCCTCGACTGTGAGCCAGACCAATATGTGATCATGTACCTCTTCTACATCTACACTCATTATATTCTGGCTGTGTGTAACAGACCTGTATGAGTTGCTTATGCTACATCATGTCTGTTACATCTGATAGATGTCCTCAAATAGGTCATCAAGGACATGCATGATGACAACACTATCATCTTGTGGAATTTTACCAGGTAAAGGCATTTGACACAAATCTACACTGAGGTAGTCACTCAACACAGTAATATGTGACCATAAACAGCCATATCACCTAATGAGTAGACCAGTGTGTCACATACATGGCATCTGACTATGTTGAAATGTGTGATGTGACCATTATCTCAGGTCCAGTGATCATGTCCTTACATCATGGCTGTCAGATAGGCCCTTTTCTGTCCAATAGTTAAGTGATTCACAGATGACATATATGTGCTGTGTCCACATAGCTACCTGAAGGACTACAGAATGTGGGCAATCATTGATTCCAACTATGATTTTACTTTAATACAGACAGTAGCAACAGATAACAAACATTGCTGCCACAGGCTTGACAACACCTGCATTGATAAGACCCATGGAGGGGGATTTGTTAATTCAGGTAACAAACACACCACTCAAGTATAATGTGGGCATCACATCCTATAATCAGACCAATAAGTATGTGACCCATGTGCTGCGGAAGATGGTAAGTGGTACATCCACCAGCATGTGACCACTGTGCTGACTACTCCCTTGAATGTAACAGAAGTACAGGGTATATGAAGGACATCTACATCAGAGGCCATAATACCTTCATGGTTCCCAGCCTTCATCACACCAATAACTGTGTACAATGCACCCTTCTTCATGTACCTACTGACACATTTTCCAGTGATGTGTAACAGAAATGTACCACCTTTGTCACAGTGAGCTGTCACATGCTTATTGGCCATACCTAGGTATTCTTTCTGTGGAATACACATGACTGTCTGATGGTGCAGAACATCAATCAAGTTGTTAGATCAGATGCATGTGTGGTACATCTTCTGCTTATACACACACTACATGCATAGCTGCTTGACAACATTAATGGCATGTATATCATTCACGACAGTGTGGATTGTGCCATATATATATATATATATATATATATATATATATATATATATATGTGTGTGTGTGTGTGTGTGTGTGTGTGTGTGTGTGTGTGTGTGTGTGTGTGTGTGTTGTGTGTTTGTGTGTGTATGTGTGTGCAGACTCATCTGTTATCACTGTAAATCACATATGTTATTCCAGAGGCATGGGATTGCTGGTGGTAATATTCTGATATTGTCTATGACTGTAGCTGGGTCTTGTAATGTTTTCCATGAGCCTTTACCTATGGCCACCTTGCTGGGGACCTCTGCTGAGAGTGCACTCATGTTCAGGCATATCAGTTTTCACAGCATCATAAAATGCACCCTACGCCAATTGTATGTCAAACTCCTAATAAATGTCCTCTGTATTATTCATGCAAGGATGCCTATCTGACACAGACATCCTGCCCATTGTTATATCATCTTGTGTGACAGTCACATAAAACACATTTTCAGTGTACAGTCCCTACTGGACTATATAGATATGTGATTGGTGTTGCTGCTACCACCATCTTCCATTGACATGCCCTTCTCTGCTATACATTACATAGTTTCACCTGTCGTCTTTTTATTTATTTACATTTGTTGACCGGGAATGTCCGACTGGACGCAGGTCCATTTTCAGCGGAGGCCCGGGGATAAAAGCTCCACAAATTAAAATATTACAAACATAGTTACAGATGAAGAACATAATACATTCAGTAGATAACTAGCATCTGTTTTATCCACGAAGTCATAGCAGATATTAACAATTGTTATGATAAGAAGTTACTGCCATATAATAAGTAGATAGGCATGTAAGTATCAGAGCTTGCTGTAATCAAAGGTTGTTTGTGGAGTGGAAGAGAGGTAGAGGGTAGATGGAGTGGGAGAAGTTAGAGGGGAGAGTTACAAGGGCATAGCCAGCATGTTTTTAGGTGCACTTTAAGTAAAGCTTTGAAGTGGGTGCATGATGGTAGAGAGGTTATTGTGTGGGGGAGGGTGTTCCATAATTTGGCTATAGTGCTGGAGAATAGTGCTTCTCCAGCAGTGTTATTGGATCTAGTAACCTGCAATTGATTTTTGTTGCTGGATCGTTGTAGTCTGTTGGTGAGATAGGGTTGGAGTAAATACTGGAGGGATGGGACCTTTGGAGGATAGTTAACCAGTTTTGGGCAAGTGTAAGTTGATACCATTGAAGGAGGTGAGGTAGTTCTAGCCAGCCTAGTTCAGTAAGTGAGAGACAGTGGTGACTGTGGTAGGATGCCCCGGTGGCGAATTTGGCGATTTTGTTGTAGCAGGTCTCGAGTTAATTTAGATCACATTGCCTTAGGTTGGTATATATTGGAGAGGCATAAAGTAGGGTGGAGATAAGGTGCAAATTTGCAACTGAAATCCAAGCTGCTTTGGTGAGGAGTTGCTTATTTCTGTATAAGGTTCCCAGTTTTTGGTGGACTTTGTTTATGGTCATGGATATGTGAATGTCAAATTTGAGATTGTTGTCTATTTCCACTCCTAGCAATTTGGTGTGATCTGTTGGGTGGATAGTGGTGTTGTATTTTGCTGTGATGTTAAAGTGAGAGTTGTTTTGAGTATGTTTGATGGGTTTGAAGATGAGGAGTTTAGTTTTGTTTTTGTTAAGTATTAACTGGGCATCGGATAGCCAAGTTTTAACAGAGGAAAAGGCATCCTGTGTGACCTTTTGTAGGGACTGGGCTAAGCAGATGATGGTTGAGTCATCTGCAAATTGTATGAGTGTGCCATGTTTGGTGGCAGAGGCTAGATTATTGGTGAAAATAGAGAAGAGTAGGGGTCCAAGGATGGATCCTTGGGAAACACCAACAGAGACAGGTAGTTGGGGAGATATGTCATTTTGCCATACGACAGATTGCTGGCGGTCATACAGGTAACTTTGAAACCAGTTGGTGACTGATTGAGAAAAGGATAGGTTATTGAGTACAGAGAGGAGTTGTTTGTGTGGGACCATGTCAAATGCTTTAGATATGTCTAGGAAAGAGAGATGGCCATTGTTTTTATAGTGAAGGATAGTGTTAGTAAAAGAGAGTAAGGCAGTGGTGGTGCTACGGTTTGGTCGGAAACCATGTTGAGTATTAGAAAGGAGGTTGTTAGTAAGGAGGTAGTCTGAGATTTGAGAGTGAACACATCTCTCTAGTAATTTGGAGAGTGGAGATAGAATCGCTATGGGGTGGTAGTTGGTTAGTTCTGTGGAGGGGCTGCCTTTGTGATATTTTCCATAGTGTTCGTTCTTACAATTCATGTGTATTTCCCTATTCAATACACACACTTCCCCTGAGTGTTTATTTTACATGGCAGTCCATGTCCCGTTACAGATAATTTACACAACTTCAGTACACAATGCCAGGCTTGGGATATCACAATACTCTACACTGCAGGTACAC
Organism: Protopterus annectens; assembly: GCF_019279795.1. Taxonomy (NCBI): domain Eukaryota; kingdom Metazoa; phylum Chordata; order Ceratodontiformes; family Protopteridae; genus Protopterus; species Protopterus annectens. Next base: position 490,010,040 of record NC_056744.1, read on the forward strand.
TGTCCTGTACTGTGTTTGGACCATATTCTTAACATTCATACCTCTCAACTGTCCAGATATTCCCAGGATGTACAAATGTTTTCCTTATCAAATTTGTGGTTTTCTGCCATATCACTAGGACTGATGTGAGTCAATATTTCATATATTTAAGGTCATACCTATCAAATGGCCTGATTTTTCATAATGTCAATTTTTTTGTCATAGTTCAGATCTTTTCCTCATGACATATTGGTCTTCTGGTAAATGATTGGCATGTCATTGCAGACTTTGTCCCTCCCATTATATGTGGCTTTGTTCAGAATTCTTGCTCTAAGAGGTTGAGAGTTTCATTCTAACACATTTTTATGCAATATTTATGTCAAATATGTCCTATTTCTGGTTATTTGCCTCCTCATTATGTTGACTTCTGTGCAGGTGTGCTGCAGTAACACATTGACAGCTATCTGTGAAGTCCTGGTGATTATTGTGGCATTCTGTGCAAATTAATGGACTGGAGCTGCTCTGCTTTACACAGAATTTATATCCGTGGCCAATTACATGGTTTTCTGGCCAGCCAGAAATCCTGGCTTAGGCGGGCTGAGCATAATTAATATGCATTGCATGCTACTGCTTGCCACATACTGCCACACAGACATGTAAACTCCATGTAGGCTTCACATGGACCCTACACTGAGTTTATTGAATCCCAGGGTATGACTAAATGTTAGTATCACTTCTTATTCTTCATTGAGGAATTTATGTCACTATATATCAATTTTTATTTATTTTTTTTTATTTATTGACTGAATTTTCTTTCCTGGATAAGCCCACAGGATGGAAGTATAACTTTTTCAGGGGTAACCCTGAAGTACTTTCTGGTTAGGTAGGATTATTAACTGTATCTCTGGTCCCATTAAATATATTAGTGCATGGGGAGGCTATTTTTCATTATTACTATAATTCAGCTACCATGCTAAAAACTTTAGTAAAGTCCCACAGAATTTTGCAAGCTTTTATCATATAATAGCTATATTGACATTCTCTGGAATAAGATTCTTACCATGAAATAAAAAATTCCATATGAGGTATGCATATAGTGATATTACAGACCGTAGTTTGCTGAGGAAAGCGATTTAATATAGAAAAAAAAACAGTTGGCATGCTTCAAAACTACATCTGTAAAGTTTGGGAAGAGAAATGGTAGATAAGTAAGTAAGAAAAGTGTAATAATTAAGAAATAAAATCAGAAGTATTAGGATCATTTCATATTGATGCAAATAAAAAAGTTGCACACATGAAGAAACAGTAGAAAATACATTTTTTTTTGCTATTTTCAGGAGTAAATGTGAATAACAGCTTGTTCATACTAACAATCCAAAGATCTTAGAAGGGCAGGAAATAAGCCACCCTTACAGTAGAGGCTGCGGCAAGAAAAGGGACCAACAAATATTATAGTATGACAAAATTTCTCAGAGCACAACATATGCTTGTCATACACAATACTTCAAACCTATTCTCAGAACAAAGGTATCTTACAGTAATACACAATATAAAATATGATTGCTGTGATATATGTGTGTGTGTGTGTGTGTGTGTGTGTGTGTGTGTGTGTGTGTGTGTGTGTGTGTGTGTGTGTGCATGTGTGTCTGTGTGGTTATAGAGATAACTAGATAGTGATACGGACACCTATACAGATAATATGCATTTATGACTAGTTAACCTGGCTGTTAAGGTTACTAAAGTGGTCAGTGCTGAAATGCAGTATTATAGCAGTTTATTCTGTTTGGTCAAGTGTCAAAATTCTTCTTCAAAATCTGCATTGCTTTTGAGCAAATCAGTATTATTATAGAAATGTAGTTATTATAACAGATACTTTTGCAAGGAAAAAGATAGCACTACCAAAATTATCAATGGTATTAAAATCAGTTTCCTGCATTCAAGAGATTTTGGCCACCAGATAAGCACTAAACTAAGGTTCCTAAGTGCAGTTTTTTGACAACATTTAGTTAGACTTTTGAGGGATATTCTCAAAAGTCAAAGAAAGTCAAAGTAAACTTTATTGCCATTTAGGACTACTCAAGTGCAGCTTAAATGAAAATTCGTGTATCAACTCACCAGAGAGTACATAGGAAGGACAAGAAGAAGAACAGTATAACATTTCAGTTTAAAAAAAATATATATTCAATACAGGACCCACAGAAGGATAAATAAACAATAATAACAGCAAAAATACACAAACCGTCCCAGACAGTCATAAAAAGTGTACTGCACATAGCAGCATGACCGTGTTAGGGTTGCCACCCCTCCGTTTTTTTCCAGACTATCCGGAAATTAAACTGATTCTCCGGTAGTCTGGAAAACACTGTACAAACTCTGGTATTCTGTTCAAAAAAGGAAACAGACTATTGGGAGTTTGTAAATTGTCTGATTTACTATGCTTTTTTACAGAAAAGCATAGTAAATCAGCTGAAAGCAGGCAGCAGGAATGGAAAGAGAGGGCATTCCCTGCTGGGTGATGCCATCGTGACATCACAAAATGGGCAGGGTGTAGGCGGGATGGGCTGTGGTTACTGGTGATGCGAGGGGTGTGGCTTTACTCCGGGTTTAGCCATGACGAAAGGTGGCAACCCTAGACAGTGTAGGATTGCACATGTTGAGATTGTCCTACTTTGTTCATCGGCATCAGACAAACAGCAGGCAATTGCACATAAATAAGAAAATATATTGCTACAGCAAAGAAAAAAAAAAGATATTGCACACTTTTCAGCTGAGCTACATATTGTGAATGATTACTAACTAAATAATCAGTGGCTGGTATCAGAGTTTACAAGTCTCATCACTGTTCAGTAGAAGCTGTTTAAGTATTTGGTGGTCCTGTAGCGGATACCCCAATATCTCTTCCCCGAAGACAGTTGTGTAAACCAGCCATGTGCAGGGTGAGAGGGGTCAACAATTATTTTGGATGCACATTTAATGCTTCTTGCTGCAAAGAAATCCTGGATTGATGGTGAGTTTGGGCGCATGATTTTTTCAGCAACTCACACTACTCTCTGTAGCTTCTTTCTTTCTGTTGTTGTACTGTTCATAGGTTCATAGGTTCATAGGTAGGTACTAGGCTATTGGCCCTAGGGCCTATATAAGTCTAGCCAAACGGTACCCTGGCTTTTGCCACCCAAGAAAATAATTTTCCTGTGCCCCTGTCAAGTAGAGCCACAGAAGTGATCCCCAGGGTGAATTTCCTAAATCCCATCCAATCATCAAGATTTTTCTTGAAGAGTGCTAATGAGGAGCATTGTTTGATATAGGCAGGTAGATTTTTCCAGAGTATGGGAAGTCTCTGGGACAGGAATCTAACCCTTCAACATGTTCTGTTTATTGTGGTGACAAGCTTTAGGTTCCTAGAGCGTGTAGCTCACAGGGATTGGGATTTCTTTAAGTGGAGCATGTCCAACAGCTCTGGGTTTGACATAGCTTTGTATTTCTAGGCAGAGAACGCCTCTGAGTAGGCGATATGTGACAGAGTAAAGCTGGAGTTTTTGAGACGGTTCATGAGAGCATCTGTTTGAGGCTGGTAATTCTCTTTGTGAGGTATTTCTGTGGCCTTTTCAGTTGTTCTAGATGTCTTGTAAGGGGGCCTATATTAGAACATTGAAGTTTCAATACTTTGAATGTTCTAATATCAACTATTCATTTAACGCTGAAAATAGCGGTTACAGAAACCAAATTTTTCCTAGGGAAAGAATTTGGTTGTCCGCTTTCTGTCACTTTGCTATTTTCAGCGCTGGTGGAAAGTTATGGGTCGGGTTCAGGTAAGTGTGTGATTGGGCGGGTTAGGTGAGTTATGGTTACGTGTGGGTTAGGTATGTGTGCATTGTGTGGACATGAGGGTTAGGGTCCGTTAGGTGAGTTAGGTTAGGGAGCCGGGTTAGGTATGTGTGCAATTGTGTGGACATGAGGATTAGGCAGGTTATTTGAGTTATGGTTAGGACGCAGGTCAGGTAAGTGTGTGATTGTGTGGACATGACTGTTAGGGCAGGGTAGGTGAGTTAGGGTTAGGCACAGGTGACGTGAGTGTGCAATAGTGACGGACCTTAGGGTTAGGGTTTGGGTTAAGGTAAGTGGATAGTTAGTGGTGTATGTACAGTTTAGTGTAGGGTTAGATGTAAGATTTTAGGTGTATGTGTGTGGATCGCTGTGTGTTTGCTGTGTTTGTGTTTTCTATATGCGTTTTTGGACAGCAAATTCTTTTCCCTAGCAAAACAATTGCTCTTCTGCATGTTCGATGTTGTCAGCATTCGATGAACAAGGGTCAATATTAGAACATTCAAAGTTTTGAAACTTCGATGTTCTAATATAGACCCTTGTGAGGTACATACCAAAAGGGGCATTGTACTCTATAATGGGTCTAATGAGTGATGAGTAGAGGGGAACAATGACCTCTTTTTTCCTGGATGAGAAAACTTTTGTGATGAGGTGTGCCACGTAGAAGGATTTTCTGACTACTGTGGCGATGTGATTATCAAAGGAGAGACTACTGTCCACCTGTGTCCCAAGGTCTCTTATCACATGTTTGGTGTTAAGTAGACTACCGCCTATGTGGTAGTTTATGGGTGCAGAGTTTTTATCAAAAGGGACGACAATGCACTTTTTGGCATTGAGCTTGAGGCCATGGCTTTGACACCAGGCATCTGTCTCAGTGAGGCCCTTTTGTAGGATGTCCACATTGTTAGGGGTTTTGATTATGGCTCCTTGTTTGCAGTCATCTGTGAACTTTGTTAGCCAAAGACCTTCTGTGTTAGCCTGTACTTCAGAGAAGTAGATACCAAACAGGAGAGGACCTAGGACTGAAACCTGTGGTACTCCACTTGTCACTGGTTTTAAGTTGGATTTAGAGCCTGTTACTTTCACAGTGTGGGTTCTGTCAGTGATCCAGTTTGCAACCCATATTGTGACATAGGGATTTATACCTAGTTTAGTGAGTTTATCTATAATTCCAGAGTGGGGAATGGTGTTGAAAGCCTTGGCGAGATCTAGACAGGCTGTGTGAACCACCTTACTCTCATCTATGGCTTTGGTGACTGCTTCAAAGAAGTCTATCAGGTTTAGGAGACATGATCTGCCTTTTACAAACCCGAACTAGGTAGGGTCCAGAGTTTGGAGATTACCAATGTCATTGTTTACAAGTTCCATTATGATATGTTCCATAGCCTTCCAGACCAGGCTCGTCAGGCTAACAGGGTGGTAGCTCCCGGGGTCCGTGATGGCTCCCCCTTTGTGGAGTGGGATAACCATTGCTGTGCACCATTCAGTGGGAACAAAGCCAGAGGTGAGGCTATGACTGAACATGGTACTGGGTGGGTGCCAGATCGTTCTGTAGTTCATGTAGAATGCAGCCTGGGATGTTGTCAGTTCCCATGGATGCTGTGTTCTTGGCTTTGGAGAGTGTGTTTTTTACCTGTGCAGCCGTGATTACAGGAACTTTGCATTCTTTCTGTATAGAAATGGGCCCTTTAGGGATGAGAGAGGGTGTTAGCACTGAACCTATCTGCCAGGATATTGGCAATATCAGTTGGTTCTGTATATTTAGTGCCATTGTGTTGTAACTCAGAGCAGATCTGAGTGTTGCCATTGAGATTCTTGACATAGCTATAGAATGTTTTGTGGTTGTCTTTAGAATCAGTGGCAATTTTGTTTTCGTAACCAGCTTTGGAGGATTTTATGAGGGATCTCAGCTTCTTACTGAGGCTGACCATGGAGTTTCTCCAATCAAAGTGGAAGCTACCAGTGAAAATGCCTCAGCTCCTCCTCTGTAGACTGTGGTGAAATCAGTAGGTGGGAGCTTTGCTTTTTTCAGCCTTCTGGGAAAGTGGAGATATTGGTGTGCTTTTTTAAGCAACCTTTTAGTGTTCACAGTCCAAGAGAGATCCTCCGAAATGTGCACCCCAAAAAACTTTGTAGATTTGGCCCTTTCTACCTCTTCACCATTTATCATGAGTAGTAAGTGTATTGTTGACCTTTTCCTAAAGTCTATAATGATTTTGTTTGTTTTATTGACATTCAGGTCAAGCTTGTTCTTGGCACACTAGTCAATCAATAAATAGAACTCATCTCTGTATGCTCTTCCATCTTCCCTTTTGATGAAGCCCATGACTTTAGTATCACCTGCAAACTTAATGATGTGATTGGTGTTGTATTTTGCAGAAGAGTCATGGGTGAGGATGGTGAACAACAAAGTGTTTAGTACACAACCCTGAGGAACACAGTGTTGAGTATTATGCATCCTGAGGTGCTGTTGCCATCACATTTCTGAGGTCTTCTGCTGCTTCTTCTTAAATAACTATGAAAGATAAATTGATAGTCTGCATCAATCAAAGCAACACATTTTAATTAAATAAAGTGACAATTCAACATAAAATAAATATATAGCTATTCATTTGTAGAAAACACAATGATTGTTTTAAACATTATTTTCTTTCCAACACATTTGAAATAAATCCAGATATTCATCTTTATTAGTATTAGAATGATATATTTGCATTCTTTCTTAGTGAATCCAGTTCTAAAACAATCCTACAGAGGCCTGAAAAATAGATCTATAACTAGGCAACCCTTTAGCTTTCTTATCCTCCATGAGCTACTGCAATTTATATGACATATAGTCCTCATGTATTCCCATAAATACATTTTTTGGCAGAGTATTATGCACCAGTATTAAAAAACACAATAGGCATGATGCTTAAGTTCTTATGATCTGACAGGTGGTACAACTTAAACAAGACAACTCTAAGCCACCCAAGGAAAGAGGAAGATTAAGCATACTCCACTTGCATACCTACAAACTTGCTTTTATTATTTAATCTTACTGGAGATGAAGAACAGATTGTTAATTATAAAGCTACGTGAAAAGAATTAGGCCAGTTATTTATCAGCTCTAACAAATAAAATGAATGTCTTACATTCAATATAAAAGTCATACAAAGGTCTGATTCATGTGATCCTGAACGGGAACTGTACAAAAAATATGTATTTCAATTAATGATGTATTTAATATAGTTTTCTGAAACATAATACAGTGTTTAGCTAGTGGATAAACATATGGCAGTGTTTTAATACTATCTTCCAATTAGATGTTGATAAATCTGGAGAGTAAAGATGTGTCTGAAATGTCTGCAGCCTCTGTGTGGGTATGAGATTTTTTCAGAACTGATGTGATTTAAATTTGTGCTATGGAAATGCCTTATCCATGGCCAAATTTGTTCAGTATTCACTGCTTTACATTCCTTGAAATACTTAATAAAATGATTGAGATTTAAACAAAGCAGAAGCAAGTAAATAAAATGTTGGTATCAGTGACTCAATGGGCAACACACTCCCATTAGCATCTGAAAGAATGTGGCTTCTTGTCCTATATCAGTTAAATGGATGAATATTTCCAGTACTGACACAGACTTGCACCATTGGAGAGGAATACTGTATTCCTGAATGTGCCATATTTAGGATGAGATAATAAACCAACGTCCCATCTGCTTGTGTTGGTGGTAGCACGGGTTGATGTAAATTGTTCTACAACACTTACCAGAAAATATAGGGCTGTTTTATTTCTGTACCATTTCAAATCACTATTTACACTTAAAATCAAATGCTCTCATTTGCATACCATGACATCTAAGAGAAACATTTTTTATGGAACAATAATATACTTTTTACCACACTCCAGCATCTCCATCCTTTATAACATAGCAATTTGTTTACCTCCTCAAAGACTTCATGTTTTTAAACATTATATAATAATACTTATCTCTCTTTCTATAATCACAATTATTGCTATTAACATTTTTAGCCTGTTTATTAACATTGTTCTTTTTTCTCCTCAGGTATGATTTATATCTCATACCATGCTCACTGTCAGTTTTTGAAAGAGAATGGTATTTCATTGATTCTTAAATACTCTCAAAAAACCCTCAACCCCCCCAAACTTCAACAAGGATGCCTCATTGTTTCCTTGATAAACACACTATGGAATCTTTCTTATACTAATTTACATATTATATAGTACTTAAAATCTCATATATACCTTTACTGGTAATTTGCCATGCAATATTCTCTATAAGAAATTCCTATAGTCAGAAAAAAATATGTTTGATTGTCATTAATTGCCTTCCTGATAGAACACCCTTTATATGGATAAACTAATCAGTTTTAGGCTTATAGGTTCATAGATTCATAGGTGTGTACTAGGCTAATGGCCCTGTGGCCTATAGAAGCCTAGCCATAGGATTACCCTGGCATCGTGCCACCCGACCTTACTTCCCAGTGCCTCTGTCGAGTAGAGCTACTGGAGTTATTCTTGGGGTGAATTGTCTATTTCCCATTCACTCATCAAGATTTCTTCTGAAGAGGGTTGGCAAGGTGCTCGGCTTGACATGTATAGGAAGTCTATTCCATAGCATGGGCAGTCTCTGGGTTATGAACCTGTCCTTCCAATATGTTCTGTTGATTGTGGTAATGAGGTTGATGTCTCTGGAGCATGTGGTACAGAGGGATTGGGAATTCTTTAGATGTAGCATTTCTAACAGTGCTGGGTCAGACATGGCTTTGTAAGTCAAGCAGAGATCGCCTCTAAGTAGGCAATATGAGACAGAGGATAGTTGGAGTTTTATGAGTCTGTCCATATAGGACACATGTTTAAGGCCTAGGATCCTCTTTGTGAGGTACTTTTGCAGACTCTCCAGTTGTTGCAGGTGTCTAGTGAGGTACATGCCAAACTGGGCATTGTACTCCATCATTGGCCTAATTAGGGAAGAGTAGAGGGAGACAATGACCTCTTTCTTCGTGGATGCAAAACCCTTATTAATGAGATGTGCCACATAGAAGGACTTTCTGACCACAGTGGCAATTTGTTGATCAAAAGAAACGTTGCTGTCAACCTGTGTTCCCAGATATCTTATAATGCCTTCTATGTTCAGTGGACTATAATCAATGTGATAATTCATGGAAACCGGGTTTTTCCAAATGGGGATGATGACACATTGTTTTGGCATTGAGCTTAAGGCCATCATTCTCACACCAGTCGTTGGTCTCACTGAGTTCATTCTGTAGGATGTCAACATCACTTGGGGAGTTAATAATAGCCCCCAGCTTGCAATCATCTGCAAACTTTGTCATCCAGAGTCCCTTTGTGTTGGCCTGGACTTCAGAGAAGTAGATACCAAACAGGAGAGGACCCAGGACCAAACCCTGTGGGTCTCCACTCGTGACTAGTCGACAGTCTGACTTGGAGTCAGCTATGTTCACACTGTGGGTTCTATCTGTGAGTCAGTGTGCAACCCACCTAGTGATATAGGGGTTGATGCCTACCTTAGTGAGTTTTTCTATGATTCCTGAGTGGGGAATGATATTAAAGGCCTTGGCCTGATCAAGGTAGGCTGTATGAACCACCTTGCCTTCATCCACTGCTCTGGTGACTGACTCAAAGAAGTGGAGCAAGTTGAGCAGGCATGATCTACCCTTCACAAAACCAAACTGTGTGGGATCCAGAGTTTGGAGATGTCCTATATCCTTGTTTATTAGGTCCATGATGATGCGTTCCATACCTTTGCATATCAGACTCATCAGGTTAATGGGGCAATAGTTCCCAGGGTCTGTAGTTGTTCCTTCTTTGTGGAGAGGGATGACTGTAGCAGTATGCCATTCGGTAGGGACAAAGCCTGAGGTGATGCTGTGATTGTATACAGCACACAGGTGAGGTGCCAGTTCACTCTGTAGTTCATGTAGAACACAGCCAGGGGTATTGTCAGGTCCCATAGAAGTTGTATTCTTGACCATGGACAGTGCTGTTTTAACCTGTGTAGCAGTAATACTGGGTGCCTGACAATCTACTGGTATTGTGATAGGTCCTTTGGGGGGAGGGGTAAAGTTACCACTGAATCTGTCAGCCAGTATATTTCCAATATCTGTTGGCTTGGCATAGGAGGTACCATTGTGAAGTAGCTCAGAGCAAATCTGGGTATTACCATGGAGATTCTTTACATAACTATAGAAGGCCTTGTGGTTGTCTTTACTATCTGCTGCAGTTCTGTTTTCATAGCTAGCTTTAGAGGATTTGATGAAGGATCTCAAAATTTTGTTGATGCTGATAAGGGAGTTTTCCCAATCTTGGGACTTCACCTTATTCCGCATCCGTTTCCTCCTTCTGTTGTAGAGTTTGTTTATGGCAGGAGACTACCAGATTGGCTTCCTTTTTTTGGAAGAGAGCATCTTGGTTCTATTAGGTATGGCGAGATCCATGCATTTGTGTATGTGTTCGTACAGTGCATTGGTATATGATTCGGCAGTCTTGCAACTATTCTCAATTTGCAAGGGTGCCATAAAGTTAGCCATCTCTGTTTTTAGGAGCCCAAAGTTAGCTTTGGAGAAGGTTTTATGGTGGTTACCTTTGTGGGTCGGGCGGGATGTGAATTTCCAAGGTTATTAGTTTGTGGTTGGATCTAACTAGGGATGAATGGACTATTGGTGTAGAGCAATGGTCGCCCATGTTAGTAATGACCAGGTCAAGGATGTTGCTACTTCTAGTGGGTGTAAGAATGAGCAGGTCCAGGGCATTGGATTTCATGAATGCCAGGAAACGTTGGGAAGTGTATTGGTACATGAGTAGTTTTCCCAGTAAATGGAGGGGTAGTTGAAGTCACCCAGTATGAGAGTGTTAGGTTGGACCCTAATATTCTCCAGGTTGCTTAGGAACATGGCGTGTGAGTCTTGGGACATGGTTGGGGACCTATAGAAGGCTACAACCTGAATCGTTGTCTCACCCAATCTTAGCTGCACCTGAAGTATTTCTGATGCATTATGTTGGTCTACCAGTCTGGAGGTGCTCGCATCCTTTATGAATATGGAAGCACCATTGCCTTTGAAGCTTCGGTCCAAGTTCTGGGGCCAAAAGGTGTGGAATGCGTTATAGCCTGGTAGTGCAGGGGTGCTTTCTGCTGCTTTGAACCAGGTCTCCATTACAGCACAAATGTCAATGTTCTCCATTTTAAGTAATGCTTTGAGTGAGTGAATTTTGAGATTTAGACTTCTAGCATTGAGCAGCATGACCCTCAGATTGCATTTGTCTGTAGCTGTTACGGTGGTAATTTTGTCTTTGAAACATCACCTAAAAAAGGCACTGTAGGTGTGGCAAGAGCCTTGGCCAGTATCCGAAAGCCCAGGGGTGACAGATGCAGGCCATCTTTGGCAAATCATCGAGGTCTGTCAATCATGTGATCCCAGGCAGACAGATACTGTATCCCCTTAGAATGACACCAGAAACCTAGCCAGTTGTTGCAATCAATCATTTTCTTCTTGTACTGTGGTATCATTCTGGGTGATGGTAGGATGTTGCTCAGGGCTAGGGTCATACTTGCCTGGGCTACATAATCCTAGAGCTCCTCCATGTCTCTTTTCATGTAGTCCAGGGAGGTACGTCTCAGGTCATTCACACCCACATGTACAATGACAGTGTTATATTTGTACCTGTTGTTGAGGGACCTGAGTGCATGTGTTATGTGGCGGATCCACATCAATGTTGTATACCATTCTTCCCTTACTTCCTGTGTGTCATCTAGTTTTGCATCCAATCATTTTCCTTTTCTCCAGTAGTCTTTCATCTTATTTCCTCCACTCTTTCTCTTTTTATTCTCTTTTATCCTCCATCATACCATAATCCCTTGTATTTCTTATATAACATTCTTTCAACATATTCCTCTTTGATCTCTTTTGCAATCTTTAGAACCCAAAGTAAATACATTAACATCATAAATACTCTTGGATTATTTAAATTCAAACCTGCAATTTTCATTTTATTATTATCTACTTTCTCTCTTTTAATAACATTTAGCCTTTAACCCTCCACAAAAAAAATTAAATAAAATCCACAGTAACACCTACTTAAACTCCACAGGAAACAAGTACATACTTACCATACAAGGTACTTATATATATATATATATATATATATATATATATATATATATGTGGATTCACTTCATAATCGCAAAATACTGAAATGTCGAATTTCAGTATATCGAGACCATGAAATCGAATCCACAAAACACCAAAACACCACAACATGGAGCACAAAACTGCAAATCACAAAACACCGAAAAAAACAGCATACACCAAACCACACACACACCACAATACCCACATAACCACAAAAACAAACAAAACCACACACATACACAACTACAAAACAAATATGCAGGGGGGCAAGCCCCCCACACCCCCTACTTATATATACTAACTCTGAGATCACACAAACAGTAAACAAAAGCAAACTCACACACGCACATTCTCCAGTCACTCACACACACATAAAACATATTAGCACACTCACACACACTCTAACTACAACCCAAATCCCTTAAAAAACACTCACTTACCTGACATAACAGCTAAATCCACAGAAGTCACCCCGCACCATCACAACACACTCCCGGACACTATGTAGCGTAAAGCCATAACCGCATATTCCAGATATTCGAATTCGCGATTTTGCACTTTTGCTATTTGAAAAGTTCGACTTTATAGTCTCAAAATACTGAAATTCGACATTTCAGCACTTTGAGATTATAAAGTGTTTATATATATATATATATATATATATATATATATATATATATATATATGTATATACATACATATACACAGACATATTTATTTCTTATATAATTATTGAAACGTTTTTTGTCATCTTTCTGTTAGATTTCCTGCAAAATATCTCTCAACAGATTATGATTTACTTCTTGTTTTTCACAATGCATCCCTAACACATTGATCTCAATCAGTATACAATGACCTCCCCATGCCATTTTAACTATTTCACCAAAACCTAGATATTTTCACCTTATGCTATTACCTGTCTCATCTGGCCTTTATTCTTTGCAGTCTTCACTAGATCATCAGTCTGTGACATCATCAAAGGCACTTTCAGCCTATCCTTTACTTCCTATTTTGCTTCATCAGTTTTACTTACATTTCTATCACCACATCCATCACAAGAACAAAAATAATCCTATAGCCAACTGAAAGGCATGGAAAAAAAAGATCTTACTTTGCCATAAGAGATCTAAGTTCATAGAGTTGGTTGGACACATGTAGGAGCTGACCAGAGATGATGGAACTAAGCAGCTTCTGCCAGCTGTTCAATCCTGGGCAGAGGGAGGCAGCTGTGGATTGCAACATTGAAGATGCCTAATGGGAACTCTAGTAGATATTTATTTAATATGCAAAGGTATGCTTCCCCTGTGGAAGCAACAAAGGTGGAAATTGAAAGTTGATGTGGGAGGAGGTTTGAATTTAAATAACCCATAGCATTAGCAAGTTGGCCTATTGCCTGGAACTCAACTCTCAGCAGGCAGTGGGGGTGTGATCAAAATTCCCAAGCAGTAGAAACTAATGGGCCACATAGCTTATGAGTGCTTGTATCCCCTTCCCTCTTTTTTAATTTCTCCAAGTCTTCTGGGTTTCCTAATACCATGATGGGAAAGGACTTTATTCCTAAGTCAAAGTATGATTAAAGTTCATGAAATTGGTATTGTTTCAGTCTTTGATGTCAGCCAAACCTGCTCTTAGCAGCACCCGCAATATGCCCAGTAATGACTCGTTCTGCAATTCATATGGGGTTACATGCATTGGTAACATATCTAAATATGATTGTAGATTCCTTTTTATAAGACACATTACTCCTACTGCTATTGGAACTGTCTGGGTAACTTTCTTCCACATTGCTCTCGTTTCTGCCTACAGATCCTGATATTTTATGACTTTGTGTCTCTCTGTACACAAAACACTGTAGTCACTGGGTGTGGCAATTTCAATGATCACTGCTACTCTTGTCTTCTTTTCTCGGACCACTATATCTGGTTTTCTAGCATCTAATTTTTGAACCGTTGGTATCATAATTTTTGCACAATACCCAGTGCAACAGTCTTGCCACATTATTATGCCTTTCATTATACTTTTGCCATTAGTATGTCACAACCAGCAATCAGGTGTGCAACTGTTTCCAGTTCAGTTTTACAAAACCTACATTTCTCTGTTTTTCCTCCATGTTCAATGGACTTTGTAAACCAGTGGGTATGTAGCCCACTATGTTGGGCTGCTAATATTACCCTTTCATCTCTTGGTTTGAATTTGCCCCTCCTTAACTATCCCTGCATTTGTTCCCAATCAACATAAGGTTCTTCCAGAAGTTTTCTATACTTTCAACTGTATTTATGCATTTTCCACATTTCTTGCCTTCTCATCTGATCCTTCACCTTATATTCTTTCTTTTGTTTTTTGGCACATTCAGTTGCTGCCTGGTTTTTATCTACTTCTGGTTTAATTTCCATTCCTGCTTGATGCTGATATGCTTCTGCTAGATTAAGCAGAGGAGTCATCTTAGATTCATTCTCCTCATGTTTCAAAACATTCATTACTTTTGGGTCTTGTGAGGTCAGCAGATATGTGTGGAGTGCCATGCTTTCAGATCTATACATGGTATCAATTTCAAGGAGGCCCATTTCTCCTTCAGAACAGTGGATATATAATCTTGGTATGCACTGATTTTATAAAACATTTGGTGAGCATGAAGCATCCTTCTTGTTTTCCTATATCGTTTATACATCATCAGAAGGCAATTTATTGGTCTATAATTTTTAGGGTAGCTTGCAGGTTCACTCTTAAGTAGAAGCACTGTTTTTACTGTTGTTAGCCAGGTTGGTGTCTGTTCAGGGTGTGTGAGGTCTTACAGTAATACACAATATAAAATACGATTGCTGTGATATATGTGTGTGTGAGTGTGTGTGTGTGTGTGTGTGTGTGTGTGTGTGTGTGTGTGTGTGTGTGTGTGTGTCTGTGTGTGTGCATGCATGTGTGTCTGTGTGGTTATAGAGATAACTAGATAGTCATATGGACACCTATACAGATAATATGCATTTATGGCTAGTTAACCTGGCTGTTGGTTACTAAAGTGGTCAGTGCTGAAATGCAGTATTATAGCAGTTTATTCTATTTGGTCAAGTGTCAAAGTTCTTCTTCAAAATCTACATTGCTTTTGAGCAAATCAGTATTATTATAGAAATTTAGTTATTATAACAGATACTTTTGCAAGGAAACAGATAGCACTACCAACATTATCAATGGTATTAAAATCAGTTTCCTGCATTCAAGAGATTTTGGCTACCAGATAAGCACTAAACTAAGGTTCCTAAGTGCAGTTTTTTGACAACATTTAGTTAGACTTTTGAATGATATTCTCAAAAGTCAAGGAAAGTCAAAGTAAACTTTATTGCCATTTAGGACTACTCAAGTACAGCTTAAATGAAATGTTGTGTATCAACTCACCAGAGAGTACATAGGAAGGAGAAGAAGAAGAACAGTATAACATTTCAGTTTTAAAAAAAAGATATTCAATACAGGACCCACAGAAGGATAAATAAACAATAATAGCAAAAATACACAAACCCTCCCAGACAGTCATAAAAAGTGTACTGCACATAGCAGCATGACTGTGTTAGGGTTGCCACCCCTCCGTTTTTTTTTTCAGATGATCCAGAAATCAAACTGATTCTCCAGTAGTCCGGAAAACACTGTACAAACTCTGGTATTCTGTTCAAAAAAGGAAACAGACTATCGGAGTTTGTAAATCGGCTGATTTACTATGCTTTTTTACAGAAAAGCATAGTAAATCAGCCGAAAGCAGGCAGCAGAAATGGAAAAAGAGGGCATTCCCTGCTGGGTGATGCCATCATGACATCACAAAATGGGCAGGATGTAGGCGGGAGAGGGGGCGGGATGGGCTGGGGTTACTGGTGATGCGAGTGGTGTGGCTTTACTCTGGGTTTAGCCACGACGAAAGGTGGCAACCCTAGACAGTGTAGGATTGCACATGTTGAGATTGTCCTACTTTGTTTATCGGCATCAGACAAATAGCAGGCAATTGCACATAAATAAGAAAATACATTGCTATATCAAAAAAAAAAAAGATATTGCACACTTTTTAGCTGAGCTACATATTGTGAATGATTACTGACTAAATAATCAGTGGCTGGTATCAGAAATTATAAGTCTCATCACTGTTCAGTAGAAGCTGTTTAATTATTTGGTGGTCCTGTAGCAGATACCCCAATATCTCTTCCCCGAAGACAGTTGTGTAAACCAGCCATGTGCAGGGTGAGAGGGGTCAAAAATTATTTTGGATGCACATTTAATGCTTCTTGCTGCAAAGAAATCCTGGATTGATGGTAAGTTTGGGCCCATGATTTTTTCAGCAACTCACACTACTCTCTATAGCTTCTTTCTTTCTGTTGTTGTACTGTTCATAGGTTCATAGGTAGGTACTAGGCTATTGGCCCTAAGGCCTATATAAGCCTAGCTAAACGGTACCCTGGCTTTTGCCACCCAAGAAAATTATTTTCCTGTGCCCCTGTCAAGCAGAGCCACATAAGTGATCCCCGGGGTGAATTTCCTAAATCCCATCCAATCATCAAGATGTTTCTTGAAGAGTGCTAATGAGGAGCATTGTTTGATATAGGCAGGTAGTTTTTTCCAGAGTATGGGAAGTCCCTGGGACAGGAATCTAACCCTTCAACATGTTCTGTTTATTGTGGTGACAAGGTTTAGGTTCCTACAGCATGTAGCTCAGAGGGATTGGGATTTCTTTAAGTGAAGCATGTTCAACAGCTCTGGGTTTGACATAGCTTTGTATTGCTAGGCAGAGATCGCCTCTGAGTAGGCGATATGTGACAGAGTAAAGCTGGAGTTTTTTGAGACGGTCTGCGTAGAGCATCTGTTTGAGGCTGGTAATCCTCTTTGTGAGGTATTTCTGTGGCCTTTCTAGTTATTGTAGATGACTTGTAAGGGGGCCTATATTAGAACATAAAAGTTTCAATACTTTGAATGTTCTAATATCGACCCCTATTCAGCGAATGCTGAAAATAGCGAAGCTACAGAAAACCAAATTTTTTCCTAGTGAAAGAATTCGGTTGTCCGTTTCTGTCACTTCGCTATTTTCAGCGCTGTGGTGGAAAGTTAAGGGTCGGGTTCAGGTAAGTGTATGATTGGGCGTGGGTTAGGTGAGCTAGGGTTACGGTGTGGGTTAGGTATGTGTGCGATTGTGTGGACATGAGGGTTAGGGCGGGTTAGGTGAGTTAGGGTTAGGTATGTGTGCGATTGTGTGGACATGAGGATTAGGGTGGGTTATTTGAGTTAGGGTTAAGACGCAGGTCAGGTAAGTGTGCGATTGTGTGGACATGACTGTTAGGGCAGGGTAGGTGAGTTAGGGTTAGGGCACAGGTGACGTGAGTGTGCAACAGTGACAGACCTTAGGGTTAGGGTTTGGGTTAGGGTAAGTGGATAGTTAGGGGTGTATGTACAGTTTAGTGTAGGGTTAGATGTAAGATTTTAGGTGTATATGTGTGGATTGCTGTGTGTTTGGTGTGTTTGTGTTGTGTGTATGTGTTGTTGAACAACAAATTTTTTCCCTAGGAAAAAAATTGCTGTTCTGTATGTTCGATGTTGTCAGCATTCGCTGAACAGGGGTCAATATTAGAACATTCAAAGTTTTGAAACTTCGATGTTCTAATATAGACCCTTGTGAGGTACATACCAAAAGGGGCATTGTACTCTATAATGGGTCTAATGAGTGATGAGTAGAGGGGAACAATGACCTTTTTTTTCCGGGATGAGAACCCTTTTATGATGAGGTGTGCCACGTAGAAGGACTTCCTGACTACTGTGGCTATGTGACTATCAAAGGAGAGACTACTGTTCACCTGGGTCCCAAGGTCTCTTATCACACTTCCTTTATTAATTATACTTTCTCCAGCTTCTTCACCTTATCATTAATTAAGCACTTTATTTCCAACTACCCTCACAAGCGCCTTCCACTTCTTCATAAATGTTTACACATTTTGCTGCTATCTTTGTGATTTCATGCTGTGCATGTTATTCTCAAAATACTCTATTATACACTTTGCAAATTTCACTTCTCTCTTCAAGAATCAGAAAAATCTCTGTATGGAAAAACCTACATTTATCTCTCATTTTTATTTAATCTGCCTTTCTATGTTTTCATATTTGTCACTACCATATCCTATCAAATCTTCACACTTTTCTATTAACCATTTATATTCCTTTTTCTCTATCCTTCTAAACTCTCTCTACCTCCAAATACACTATTTATACTTCTTGTTATATTTAATTCACCATCATGACTGTGATTTATCTAAAAGGCCTCGTTGTTATATATACCTTGCATTTGCAGTCAACACTCTTTCCTGTTAATCTTTTAATAACTAACGTAATTTTTTCCATCTCCCAGACATGTAATTAGGACAAGGGAAAGGGGTTGCCTGCCCTGGACATAAGCTTTTGAGGGGGCTGGTTAGCAGATGCTGATAGTGTGGGTGAGAGTGCAACATCAGCATTGTTTTATGAAGCAGTAAAGATAACATGGGTTTTTAAATAATAAATCTAAGCAGCTTTAAGCAGCTTGCCTCAGTATCAGAGCAGACAAGCTCTTTTTTATCTTAAAATTTGGGGGAGACCTTGAATTGAGTGAAGCACAATTTCATTGAACTGCACAGGATGCTGGATGGGTGATCTGCTCTTATGATTCTTCTCATTCAAAGCTTCTACCTCCAAATGGTCTAATTTGTTATTTTCTCCATCCTATTTTCTTCAAACAAAATATAATATACTTCTCTTTTCATGTTACTACTCAGATATAAAGAACACATTGTTCTTGTCAATATTACCTTTCCACACATCATAACAACCACTCCTGTGATCTTTATATCTTGTGATATCTTTCTCCTTTCATTCCTCAAATTACAGTTTATATCTCGTCGTCAACATCTTCATAGTGATAAGCAAATATGTTTATTTCAATGTTCAATGTATATAAAAATCAAACTCAGAGCCTAGTTTAGGCTCTCAAAGAGCGTGCCTCCTATAAATTATTGTGTCAGATACACTTGAACCCATCCAGTTATCTAAACTCTTTTTCAACAACTTAATGTGGAATTTTCCCAGCAGAGAATGGTAGAACATTCCACAACATTCCAGATCTGCTTTTAAAAAATTCTCCTTATTAATGAAATTCTATACTTAGGAATTTAAACAAACACATTTCTCTTCCTGATTAAATTTAATTTCTACTGCCAAATTCACTGCAATAACTTCATTATTAATACAGTTATACACAAGTATGAGGTCCCTCTAACTAATCTATCAACAATTTTTAAATATATTGACTTTCTAATCTATTTCAATGTTGTAGATTATTCAATCCTTTTATAGATATGAATTATTATAAATAATATATATATATATATATATATATATATATATATATATATATATATATATATATATATTAATCCCACATTTTAAACCAGTGTTAAACTGAATATTGAATATAGTGCCTTAATATGCACTTTCAATACTGAAGAAGTAAATATGTTGGAGAACTCCAAAGGTGCTATACAATACAGATAAAATAAATGAATAAGCTAAGATACAGGAATAGAATGGAAAGGCTATTTCTTAATAACAACATACTATTTTCTAATAATACCCATCTAATTTATGTTAAAAAACAACATTCATCCTAGTTCACAGGTCTTTTGTAATCTTAATACTGCTGGAATTATATTCTTTATTGCATATTGGTAATATTTTTTATGAAAATATATCACCTCAGACATTTTTGTATTAAACACCATATATTAAGACTTAAACTGGTATCCACATTATTCATAAATCTCTGTAGACAGTATTGCTCCATTAATTTAACAATTGTAGACCTGACCTTCCTGTGCTTCATGAACTTACTAACCCACATATTGTTTATCAGAGTAAAATCTGACATATAGATGGTGAACAAAATGGAACCCAACACCAGCCTCTGTAGTACCCCTGTAACAACTTTTCTAAAAGGTGACATTGCTTCTTTAATTTTAACTTCTATTTGCTAACCAATTACTAATCCGTCTTAATGTAGCTGTTCACTCTAATTTCTCCATAATTCCCACGGTTACATCATGTGGGACTGAATCAAATGCCTTAGCCAAGTCTAGATATACCACAACAACAGGAATTTCTAAGTCTAATGTCTCCCAGATGAACTGGTAAAAATTAAGTAAATTAATAAGACAAGACCCCTCTTCTGTAAGCCCAAATTATTATATGTCCCTGCTAGGGCTTAAAATATCAGCCATAAGTTTGTATAAGACCCATTAAAAACATTTTCTCTATATGTACATCAGACTTATAGAATTATAGTGGTCATTGCAACTGGGGACTCCCCTTTAACTAGAGGTACCAAAGTTATCTTTTTGTCAGGCCATAAGAACATAACCTGTTCTTAGTGTTTCTTGAAGGAAATGTTGTAAGCAGGGGAGTACATACTCAATAGTTTCTTCAAAAAGCAAAAAAAAAAACTTTAGTCCCTCAGAACCAGTAGCAGTATAATCCTTAATAGTTTTGGAGGTCCTATCCATTGTGATAGCAGTTATCAATAGACAAGATTCCAAATTATATAAGATCTTTTTCATCTTGTAACCACCCAATTTACTGTTCTTTCTAGTGATCATTTCCACGCATATAGTAGGATAAAGTTCTGTGCTCATTAATAAGAACACCATATGCAACATTAATATTAGACTGGAAATTGCTATTTAGATGTTTATAAAAAGAATTTTTAATACTGCATGTGCAAGCTTAGTTAATGTTGTCACCTTGTTAGTCTTAACTAATTCCTGGAGTTATATTTTTCCAAGTTTTCTAACCCACCATAAACATTTATAACTTCTGTAATATCTAGCAACATTAGGAACATACTTTTCTATCAAATTAGCAATTTACTAATAGAAAATACCCCAGTATTCTAGCATATATTTCTTATATGTTGATTCCTTCCAATTTTTCCCTTTAGATGACAATTTACTGACTCAGCTACTATCTACTACTGGATATAAAATTATCTTTGCTACTAGTTCTCACATAATTTGAATAATACTATAATTATCAGACCCCTTGACTTTTGTGAAAGATTTCACAACTAACAACATCTTGTCCAGGCTTAATCTATACAATGTCCAATATTTAGTTTGCCTTCCTGTCAGGTATATTTGTACCAGCATATACTACTTTTTAAACTAATTTTTAGTTTATTAACAATGTTCCTGCAATCCCCATTGTAAAGTTCATTATTGTATATACATTATTTCCAAACATTCATATTATTCTCCATTATATATGATCATTGTTTTTATTCTTTCTCTAAATACCTAACATGTGTCAAACATATAATGCCCACACTCAACTTGTTTCCTCATTCTTCTACTATAAATCTTAACACATAATTTTTTATAATTATTATTGCATTTTTATAATGTAATTTATCTATTGTCATAACCAACTATGACATTTACTTTGTATATATTTTTTTTCACTTGATGTATAATGCATGTATTGTATTGCACTGTATTTTGTCATTCACTCTATACATAAAGTTGTGTATGTGTTGTGTTTACCCTGGGCTGAGATGGAGGTAGTCCCAATGTGATCATGTTCTATCCTAGTTAAATTTAAAATAAACAAAATAAATGCCATTAACATTAACCAGTAGGATTAATAATAATACACTTTTCTCTGTCTTGCATCTTTACATACCATCTTTTGGAGATTTTTTTTGTACCTCACCAGGTTACCTATATACCAGTTTTCATTCTCTGATGCTGCATTCAGCCTCCTTCTTCCAATTTTGTTACTCTAAAACAGCTTCTATCTTCACTATTTTAGTTCTACTTGATTATTTTTCTTACTACTGTATTTTTCTCTCCTCATCATTTTTGTAGCATTGTCCAATTCTTTTCCCGTATGTCCCCCTCTTACACTTTCGTCATTTTCTTTCTAACTTTTCATTATGGACTTCTTTTATGCTAACATGTTCTTCACAGACTTCCATGTCCCTTTCACTGGTTTAATTTAGACTATTGGATACTCAAACAACTGATTCACCTCTTCTCCAAATTTTCTACAAATCAGTATACATTTATTTGCAGAATTTCCAAATTATCCATATTATCACCTCTCCATTTATTAATGATCTCAGTAACTGAAACACACACTCCTAAAATCAGGCCTTAACTTGACAAAAAATATTGAATATTTACATTTTCCTTAGGCTGTTATAATGTTTTGCTTATGTTTATTTTGTTTTCCATTATTTTAGAGCAAGCCATTGCTCTAGTCTTAACTATCTATTTTCAGCTTCATTTATGCATTGTCATTGTTCTTGAAAAGTAACTTAGCTCTTGTTTATTGATGTTAGGTATTCTAAATCATGCAGTCAACGCTCATTTTATTAGCAAGTTCAAATCCTGTACTAGCCTCAAATGTACTGTATCCTACTGAACTTGTTTAAAACTAAAACTTAAAAAATACATTCGAAATGATTATAGATGCTATATAGACATTTCTACTATTTATATAAATTCATACACATACAAAAAAAAAAGATAAAAAAATCTAGCTCTGCAAAAACATTTTAATATTGCTTTGAATGTATCAGTGGAAAGTTAATCATAGTACTCAGTGCTAATATTTTCCATCATTGATATATTGCCAGAGTGTTTGGGATATACCACATGCAGGACAAGATTCCACACATTTTTAAATAAATCACTCTGGGGCAATGTATACCATTTTAAAAAAATAGCTCACTCACCGAAAATCTCAACCCGTTAACTACAACTGTTTTAAAATATAGTTCACTCACTGAAAATCTCAACCCATTAAGTACAAACTACCTATTATAACAGCAATAGCTATATAAATAAAGACAAAGAAAGAATATTATCAGTTTTGATGTTCACACTCCATTAATAACAGCACGCAGATAAACTACATTCGAAGTGTTCCACCTTGGTAAGAGTACAGTGGTGCTTCAATTCAGTTTTGGGACATTTTAAATTGTAGACTGCACATACCAAGCTTGAAACCCAATGATATCCGAATATGACACACAGCAAGTGAATACAGAAAATGCAAGCCAAAGAGTGTTACACATACTATTTAAAATATCAAGAGTGGGTACCAATTGCCCACTGACAATACTGGTACTGGCAACAACCTTGTATCAAAATGCATGCTTTTAAAAGTGGTACCCAGTTTGCGATGCTGAATAATAAAATAGTAAGCATGTTAACATGACCTTGAAGAGCCATTTGTTCAGTACCCAATGTATGCTACAGGTTGATTGGGCAATAGGTACAACACTGCAAGGAACTAAACAGTAAGAACTGTAACACAAACAGAATATGACAGCAAAACAAACAAAAAGAGAATGTGCATGGTCAACAAAAGCAGTAGAAGTGAAACTTCTGTAAGGAAATGTGAAGGAGCTTATACTGTACTGTACCATTTGCTTTCCTTTACAATTCCTTACAGAAGTTTCACTTCTACTGTGTGTGACAACCACACACATTCTTTTTTGCACATCTAAGATCTAGGTGTATTTTTTGCAATTAAGATCTAGTTGTAAACATTCAACTGGTTTATTGGGTTCTGTTTGAGCTCATTTTATTGAGTTCCAGTTTTTGTAACATTAGAATTTATTTCTACAACCATCACGTTGATCTGCCTTCCTGATTGCCTTGGATTTTGGTTCTTTGGTTGGATTGGAGTGTGTGTATTTTAAGATCTAGTTGTGCTGACTCTGTAACAAAATAGATGCCTCTGTATTTAGCTGTTATGTGTTGGTGGAATTTAAACAATATATCATTGCAGAATCCATATTTATTCCACATGGATTATGTTGTTACAAAACACACACTTGTAATACCGTCCATTCTTTTAATACATGTCAAGTATCATTTTATTTTATAACTTTTATAACTTGGTATTTTATCTCATCTCTTTCTTAAACTGATACCAAATACTTCTCCAGAATTCTAAATATCCTTTCTTAAAATGATCCATATACTGTTACAGTATCCCAAGAAGTTTTTGTTCAGATATTCTTTCTACTTCCAAATGATATAATGTATACATTTTCTGCAAACTAATTCAATAAAGATATTACAAAAAAAAAAAAAAAAAACAACTGTAGACTATTATTCTGGCAGTTTATTTTATTTATAGTACTTACTGCTGTGGTGGTGCTGCGGTAGTGTTGTCGCCTCATAGCAAGACGTTGTCCCATTCAATTCTCATCTAGAGCATCTTCTGTGTGGAGGCATACATGAATGGGGCTTGCCTTCATTGAAGGGTGGGCATCAGGGCTGGTAACACGGTACGTAAAAATCTACTACCAATCATTAGCAGACCGGAGTTAAGCTGTGGCGACCCCTAACCGGGAAAAGCCGAAAGACACAAACAAACAAACTTTGATGACTCTAAGTCATGAGCTGTTGAATTACACAAAATGTTTGTTATGCAGGAAGGTAACCCTAATCTGACCATTCATCTCTGTGTTTTTTTAGAATTCCTCTTGATTTCTATTCTGTAAGTCACACATTCTTAAAATAGGCTTGGTATATTGAGAATTTAAATAGAACATGAAACAGTTATAAACAATTTTCATGTTTATATTCCATACATGCAAGTTTTCTTTAAACATTAAGCTTCTCCCCAAAATTACATGACTTTATCAGGTCTTGTGTTCCTTGAAATTTCACTCCTCCTCCTGAACATAATTTTGCATATATTGTTTCCACAAATTGTGCTTACCTCTATGCAGGTTGTGCCTTTCATTTCCATTTTTAAAGCTTCCACCTCCAATTCTTTTATTTCCTTTAGAAAATTCAATAATTCAGTTATGATCATTTTAGATTTTAATTTCCATTTTCTACTAATGATGCTTTAGCAGTCAATAGCATTGAACATGGTGTTGCCTTACTATACCTAAGCAATTGAAATAAACAATAAAGAGATGCAATTATTTTATCTATGTTACTAAGGTTAAAAGGACTTAAGAGCTTGAACTTATTGAATGAATAGCGTGAACACTCTGCAACCTATAATTCATACATAATTTCTAGGCATGTGATTCAGGAAAAAAGTGATGGGCCTAGTTCAATTTCCCAATTGCCCCATAGCACTGGTTAAGTGACTTACTCAAGGTAACACAGCAAGGTCGCGGGCATATAAACTTGTATGACAGAAAGCATCTCATTAACAGTTCATAGCCTTAACCCTGTGCATTAACTGCCAGAGTGCATAGTGTTTTGGAGACATTCTTTGTCAACCTTTATTTTATTTATTTATTTATTTATTTATTTATGAGGAGGGGTTGCTTAAGTTTCATTTTTTAAATTTCTATTTTCCTCTTAGAAAAAAATGACTTTGCTGTTCTTAAGCTATGCAAAAATGTTATATCAATGCTTTTTCATTGTATATAAGTGGTCATAATTACCACATTAAAAGGAAAATATCTCTCACAATAAAGCATGTACCTCTGACCTTCACAAGTTTAGGAGTTTAGGAAAAGAGTATACAAATTCAGATAGCCATAAAATATTTAAAAGATCATCAAATTCTTTCAAAAAATTAATGTGCATTTCTTCACTGACTCATTGCTATTTGCTCAGAAAATAGCCTTTTTATCTCTCTGAGGACATACTGACATTTTATAACTCATCTCTTCTGTCCTACCATATATTCATCAAGATTTAAAAGACTAAAATTTCAAAATTGGACTATTTTTATTAATTTATGTCATTGCTTATCATTTATTTCATTGCTTTCCTGGAAAACTAATAGCTTTTTTTCTCTTTTCAGATGAAGTCCTGGGGAAATGCTCCATAGGACTTTGTAAAAAAGTTTCCAAAGAGATTATTTATATAATCTTCTCCTATATCTTTGACTGTTCAAAAATAATACTAAGCTGAGTTTGGACAATTTTACATCACTGCTTGCAATAACAGCTGTCACCCCCTATATGACATAAACTTATTTATCAATTTTATAAGCAGTGCTGTTTGTGCATCTGAATGGGTTTGCATGAGTGTAACTGTGCATTTGTGTGTGTAGTGTTTTGTGGGTGTGAGTGTAAGTGTGAGTGTTTTTGTGGACGTGAGTGTTTTTGTGGGGGTGTGTGTGAGTATTTTGTGGGTGTGTATGTGAGTATGAGTGTCTTTTTTGGTGTGTATAAGAGTGTGAGTGTATGTGTGAGTGAATGTCTGCTAAGGTAGCTGTACTACAAGACTTAGGGAGTCAAGAGTCTGGAGGGGTGGTGTGTGCGTGCATGTGTGTGTGTGTGTGTGTGTGTGTGTGTGTGTGTGTGTGTGTGTGTGTGTGTGTGTGCACGTACATCAGGCAATTCCTTTGGTAAGGGGAATCATGAAGCAATAAGGAAAACACTAGTGGTCTGACAGTGCTAGTGTTTGATTCAGGTATATTGCAATAAGGTGATAATGAGATCTTTCTCATTGTAGTCATACCTAACTCTGGATCACATCTTTTTGTCATCTTGCTAATTGACAGACATATGTTTGACAATTAGCATGAATGGTCAGACTTTTACTGAATTGTAGCATGACTTTTTGCAGGTAGAAGCCCCCCTGGATTTGTTGAGGTGGGGAAGCCCTCTATAACCCAAAACTAATAAACATTAACTCTACAGTTTAACAAACGTGAAGACAGAAATTAAGAAATCACACCTGCAGTGATTTCCTATGGAAAACATATATCAGCACCATTTTCCTTAATGTCTTGTCCTTCATGCAATTGGTGTTCAGTAAATTTCATCTTTGCCATCTGTTGATATATATAGTTATAGGGATAGAAAATAATTTTATTAGCCTGATGAAGGAGTAAGAATTTCCTTACCCTTACAGTTTTTAATGGGCACCTATACTCATCATTTCATGGTAGAACACTTTTGCACTTTCTTTTTAGAATTTTTTTACTACTTATAGTAATGCTTGAATCTAGGATAAACAAAATATTTTTGGCCAATATAGCATGATACTCCACTTTTCTGAATTTTAAGAAGGAATTTGAACAATTTCAACAAATTACATAATAACTTCTTAAAAATAAAACAAATCTCTCATCAAGTTGGATTGCTCAGTGAAGTCTATATTGATTTTTTGCACTTTCATGTTTTCCATTTGTTAAAATTATCGTATTTATATATTACAACCAGGTGGATTCCTGACCAACATGCCAACTTTGTTAGAATATCAATGTTGCTAGAAAAAAAGATTAATACTTCAAAAATGATCAGCCTTTTTCTTTATTGAATGTGCATTAAAATATTTATTTTTCACGCAAATAATTTTATTATAAAAATACTTCACATTATAGAACTTTATCAATTTAATTTCCTCCTT
Organism: Protopterus annectens; assembly: GCF_019279795.1. Taxonomy (NCBI): domain Eukaryota; kingdom Metazoa; phylum Chordata; order Ceratodontiformes; family Protopteridae; genus Protopterus; species Protopterus annectens. Next base: position 490,037,384 of record NC_056744.1, read on the forward strand.
AACAAATTTGTGATTATTACAGCTCGCATATTTAAGCCATTATATGTTATACTTAAAACAACACTAATAGCTTTCCTTCAGACAATGTATTCATTCCCTTTAATACCCATAAGGTCTTTCACCAATTAGATTAATAATTTTAAGTATTAAAATGAACATTTAAAGCTTCTATCCCTTTCTGTGATCCATTTACATATTTATTCATTACTACTACTCACTCAGTATATATTAGTTATAACTTTAATTATTATACCAAGATTGTGGGTTACACAGAAGTGTCCCACTGTCATTCTATATTAGCAATTAATCCATTTATTTCAGCTATTCATTGAGACACATTGACCCATTCTCATTTCTTTAACTGAAATGCTTAGGTTAGGCAGATGATATTCTGTTATCCAATCAAAAATTGAAAAAGCATTAGAAACATTCTATTTATAAAAAAGTATGCCTTATAATAAGTTGCAAAGTGAAGAGAAATAAAACACTTCTAAAATAGTAAACAATCTCAAGAATCATATCCTCTATTAAATTTCTAGACTGGTATAATTCTATAAATGTCTCTTCACTAGTAATTTCATTTTTTTTTAATTATTACAAATCTTGAGAAACTGGTAATAAATGGGCCTCATTTAATTCATCTTTAGGGGAAAGAATTTGCATTTATGAACTTAAATTGCTACTTAATTAGAATTGTTCAATAAAATTATATTTCTTATACCAAACTATGATGTGATATTTAAAGGAATTGTATCAAAGTATATGTACAAAGTCGACATTTCTAATAGCTGATATGTCTTATCATGCATTCAAGATCCCTGGCAGTGAGCATTGCAATTTTCTAAGCTTTGTGTGTAATTTTTGTTTGCAAAAAAATTATTGAAGTAGTCAATATTCATTGTTATTTACAGAACTTTTTAAAGTAAATTATCATACTAGACCTTCCACACAAGTAGCTTTAGTTATTAATTTATTGATCGATTTACTTACTTATGTGTGTGTATGTATGTATATATATTTGGTAGTAATATTTACTATGCAGATCTCAACTACAGAAAAAAAGCAGAAATTGAATTTACTTTTTTTTGTTTGTTTTAATCAAGCGCCTTTGTATAAATGGCTACAAATGTGTACTACATGGTTCAATACTTTTGAACTTGAACAAATGTACTAGATGTTTTCTATAAGATGTTGAGTCCTATATATACAAATGCACACAATTAATAATAATTTACATGGTTAAAAAAATGATGGTTTGAACTTTTAAGGCCAAAATGCTTTGCCGGCATTTGTCCTCAAAAGGTACATTAACACATATTTTAAGGTAGCAACCTAACCAATAAATGTAGTGGACAACTGTATGGCCTATTATATCCACTCTGTTGCACATAAATATACATTTTCTTTGAATCTTGAAACTCAGGAAATTACTATATTTAGTATAGACATAATACAAAATTAATAAGAAATTATTCTTTATAAAATCTGTTGCAATGCATTGTCCTCACTTATTGGAATCAAAGTTTCCTTCTGCATTTCTATCAAATATCAAGGCTTTATTCCATGATTCTATTACATATCAGGTGATATTTTTAGATAACTACAATTAAAAATAATTAAATATGTTTTATGGCAAGCAACAAGGGAAGAAGGAAGGAATGGTAACAAGTCATTTGTTTAGACTGTTATTGTATGGTGTCCAAAATATTTTTAATTGACTTTATATATTATTACACAAAATTAATGGACAATACCTGAATGATTGTCATCTATGCCTCCAGCTATGACTATAAAGAATCACATTTTAGCTGAAATTATCTTGTCTATTACACAAGTCATATATTCAGATCACATTCCACTGAAAATGAATACCTTGATTTTAAATCTGTCTAGGTTGAGGATTCAGCTAATATTCATGTAATAGTAGCTAGCATCACAGATATTGATCGATGGCTGGCTAAAGCTGAAACAAATATTGGATTTCTCTACTTAATGTCTTCCATCTTTACCACACTGGATTATTCCATGGGCCAGGCTGTATAGTCTTAGGGTGTTGGAGGACAAAGGCTATTATTTCACTGGCAGAGCTCATAAAAGGAAATGTTTAGCCACTAGACTGTTATTTGATATAATGCAGTATGGGTTCATTACTGGATGATCATGGCAAAGTAACCCTATTCAGTTTTATACTAGCCAGGCAGATACTTTTGGAAGTCATTATTTATTTATTTATTTTGATCTATATAAGGCATCTGGTTCTTATCCACATTGAAGGATTCTTGAGGTGATGAAAATATTTAACAACTGAATTAAAGTATGGATTGCTAACTGACTGTGTGACAGAAGATATATAGTTACAGTTAAAGGTGAATACTCAGATGAGGTAGTTGTAAATGTTAGTGTGCTAAAAGCTTCTGTATTATTCCCTTTTTCCATTCATTCTCTGTCTATCACTCAATCTTCTAATAAGGTCTGGATGTGTGAATATGCCGATGAGATTAAGAATGCAGCATTTCTAAAGAAAACAGATGACAACAGTAATAAAACTATGTTGTTAATCTAATTGATCATATATACATAACAAAGTCACATTCAGTCCCAAGAAATGTAGTGTGATGTATTTGGTAACAGTAGTCACAGATATCCTTATGTTGTCGACTACAAGCTCATTCCAACTTTATCATCTGTTAGGTGTCTGATTGGGGATACAATAATTTAAATTTAGTACCCTTGCAACAGGTGTAGTGTGCAGTTGCTAGGGGATTAGGGAATATATATTATAGACAATCATTAGCACAGATGTCAAGGCAATGATTCATTTGCATACAGACCTCTTTAGGTATCACAGTGAATATGGAGGAGCTGCTTATATCTATAACAGGCTTGCATAAAGAAACTGGGAACAATTCTGAACATTTTCACAAGAACATACAATGGAATTTAAAGCTAGATTAATATATTATGTAGCATATAGATTAATGATGGGTGATGTAATTCTAGTATGTAAATGCTTGCATGATGATACCATATCAACACCCTATGGTGCGATAATTACTGGTCTTGGTGCAAACATAAGCAAAGAGTATTTTAGCTAAGTTAATTCCACGATCTACATTGATCAAGAGTAATGGCATTGTGTACGGGTGTGAAATGTAAAGTGCTCTTCCACTATATATTTGGTCCTCCTTCTATTTAGTTGTTTTTAAGAATGACATGGACAACTGGGTTGGTGAGTCTCAGGGTTTTATGTCTGCAAACTCCCTGATGGTTTCCATTCAAGACTTTGAGTTGCCAAATATACCACAATGAACATTGAAAATTGCACAGGTGACAGAAAGCATAGACTGTGGTGTATGAATTTAACTCATGATTTATTACCATGGGGTTAGACAGAAGAAGAAGATCAGAAAAACTTATGCAGATTGAGACTGCACAATTAAATAAGAGCAAGTATAAAATACATGTATCAAATCTGAAGCATAGCGTCATTTCCTAACTTGGTGTGATTGAAGCCAGATGCAGGGAATATCAGCAGAAGTGGATACATTATTAAGCCAGCAGGCTAACAGGATTTTAGAAGACTTTTTCATAACTGTGTAGTCAGAATGATACAGCATCTTGCTTATTTAATATCTAGCATTTTTAAAACAAACATGGGTTTTATAAAGCTGTAAAAATAAGATAATCCCTGGGACTGGGGTAATGAACAACAAAACAGTTTTGTAATGCTTGCGTATCTACTAACAAATCCAGCTGCTCTGCTATACTATGATGAAAATAAGCTTGCTCTACTTCATGTCGAAGTATATCAGAATGATATTAGATCTTACAGAAAACAGCTCAGCTGCCTAGATGGCAATAGCATTTCATCTACACAGAAGAGATGTGAATAAGCAGAAAGAATTATTAGCAAAGTGGAAAGATAGCATATACCAATAGAAATGGTTTACTATCAAAATATGGGAATGGGAAGTCTGAATTCATGTTTTCCAGTTTTTGTAATGCCAGTTTGGAAAAGTTCAAATCCTCGTTAGCAAATGGTTGCATGCATTCGTTAATATATGATTTACGTTCTGATAACAGATCACACTACAGTGGGAATCAGGAAATTTACTGTTTTCCACTCTGTAGTGTGATCTCAGAGTTGGAATATATAATATGCAAGAAGGTGTGCAGTGCAGGGGGCTTGCCCCCCTGCAAAACTGTAAACACTTCTGCTGTAGATGTATAATTCCTATGGCAGCTTCAGCACAAGTGCTGAGGGTCGGACATCACCTTCTGACATTTCAAATAAGTTCCAATGTGGATGTCGAGGTGATGATTTCCGACGTTCTGTAAAAGTGACATTCCCAAATTCGAAATGTCAGTTTGGGCAATTAAATAGATTTTGTTTTGAGATTCCACATTTTGATTGTAAACTGTATAAACCATAATTATAAAGTCTTTGTACAATGCATTTCCAAGATAATAGAGTTTGATGCTCAGTCTGTAAGTCTGACCTGAAAGTGAAACAGCTATCATGAAGTGAATTACACACAGTAGATGGTGAATAGAAGATATGTTGTAGAATGCTGGTTTGCTAGAAGAAGATATAAATACTTTTTGTGTGATTCCATAGATGGTGGTGTAAAGGAAAGTGAACAAATGTCAAAGTATATGCAGCATTCTTTTAGAAACACAAGTATTAACAATGATTGTCTATTAAGAAATAAATACTTTTGTGTGACTCCACAGTTGGTGATGTTAAAATAAAGTGAACAATTTTCAAAGTGTATTTAGCATTGTTTTAGAAAAACAAGAATTGACAATGATGGTCTAATCAGGAAATAATTACCTTTTGGAAAGGTGTTAGAGTCCTTCTTCTCCTCACAGGAGATAATAAGCTCTGTGTGTCAATATTCAAAGTTAAGATTGTTATATGTCACAAGGCAGAAGAAAAGATTCTAAACAGAACAGGATTTACATCATGATGCAGTGAAGTCCAGGGATAGAGCAGTTATATTATATATTGTTGAGTAATATCAGCAGTTAAAGATGAAAGTCATAAAGAACCATGAAGAGTGCAGTACGTACCATCACAGCAATACAGAAGAATAGACATTGCCTTTCTCAATACTGTGGTATCCATTGTACAGCCTAGAAATAAATATGGTTCCTTTCAAAGAAGAAATGCACTTAATTTGCATGGAGTACTCTACCTGGTACCTGGAACTTAGTAATGTTACAGATGCTACAAATATCAATGATAATGCATTGGTCTGTCTTCTCAGGAGAAAAAATTGCTTGGCCAAAAACAAACAAAACAAACTGTCAGACCCTGCAAAGTGGGGGGGGGGCTTCACCCCCCACCCCGCGATGTGGGGGCTGTGCCTCCCACACCCCCACTAACTAAATATACCAACTCCGAGATCGCACTACAGTGGAGGAAATGGCAAAATCCCAATGATGGCCAAGTGATTTTTTCCCCCTGGCAAAAAATTCACTGACATGGCCGTTTGTAGTTTTGGTATTCTGATGTTAACATGTTGATGAAAGGGCGTTTGATGAACAGCCCTTTTGACAACATAATATAAACCTGATAAAACAATCCCAGAAAGGTGTAGTAATGATATACTTCCTTACAAATCTTCTGTATGTTTCTGCAATCCTCAATAATGTCCATGCCACCCAATTAAATAATTTCAAATAATGCTATAACAAAATAGCCAGATACGCTACCAACCTTCGTAGTAAAACACACCACTGCATAGCTCTAAGAATTGTAAACTGGCTTAAATTCCCTAATCACTTGTCCTTCTTGCAACTAAAAGTTGCACACAGCATACTTTATAATATTGATAATTGCCTAGTAATAAAGACAGTTATGACATGATATATTCTTCTAGATAATTTTGTTCATAGTTTAAGTTAATTCCAAGTTTACACAGATCACAAAATAGCAATGGGTATACCCTTTAGTCCACTTCTATAGCTAATGTCAGAACTGCCTACTTCCAGCCATTAGACAACTGCTCGTGTCACATCTACTTACCTCCTGCCTGTGTCTCTGCTCCTCTTCCTTAACAAGATAAATACTATGTTGCTTCTGCAACTATCTGACTTATCCTACAGCTAGCATTTGGTTATCTTTATTTGTACTCTGGTGTCTACGTTCTCTCCAGAATCATAATGTTTTGCATGTTTTGTATCGTAAATAAGTTAACAAAGGCAGCCTCATTGCAAGTGGCTGCACAGATTTTTGAGCAGCACATTATACTTCTTGACTGTGCTTTTCCACAGCAGCTCATTAGCGCTGAGCTCATTAATACTTTGCTCTCAAATTGCAGTCTGTCATGGTTGTATCTACTGACATTAATTTTGCTTATATAACTATATTTTCCATTGACGGTATCAAAGTGCTGTACATATGCTTATAACCGTAGCAATACCCACACTAGTGAATGGCGATGCAGGAGTCGCTCCATCTTCTGGTAAATCTATCATCTTTTGACTTTTGAATCTCCTTCTCAGTTTATGACAGGTAGCACATTTGTGAATAGCTACAGATGTCAGGTGATTACCAGCAAGGATCCAGATACCTGCAGCTCTGATAGCACCTTCTGTCATGTGATGCCCTTGATGAGCCACTTGGTTATGCTAATACCTCACAATCAGTGTAGCAATGTGATGATAATGAGGGACAATGATTGGCTGCTTCTCTTGTTCAGTTAATGCTGCAAAAGACAAGCATCTGCCAGCTCTCAGCAGTCCATTTTGATCTATAACCACACTAAAATTCTTGAGATGACTTTGTTTTGGGAATGCCTTTTGCTATTTGACACAGTCATATTCTTTTTTGAAGTTTTTGTACTTGTGAGAGTTTCTCTAAGCTAACTTGCTCATGAAAGCTTTTCCAGCCTCTAAGTTGTAAGATGTCTGATTTTCTCTGGACACCTTTAGCAACATAGGTAAGTATGGCTATAGTTTTAACTAGCGTCTTCTAGTCTGAAAATCTCTCAAAGCAATGTGAATATATATATATATATATATATATATATATATATATATATATATATATATATATATATATAGTGGTATCAAAGCATCTACTGCTGAAGCTTGAAACTGCTGGTCTAATTTCAGGGTCAGCTTCAGGGTCTATGAGAGAATAAACAGTGGCTGTGTCATCTGAATTGTCTTTATCTGGCTGGTAAAGAAAGGAAGGGCCTGAGAGCTATATAGTGTTCTGAAGGCAGGCTGTCTGTGTGGGCCTTGTAGCATAGGTTCATAGGTTGGTACTAGGCTATCAGCCCTAGAGCCTATACAAGCCTAGCTGTAACAATTCCCTGGATATTTCTTCCCACAATATTTATTTCCCTGGACCCCTGTCTAGCAGGGTGACTGAAGTGATCCCGGGGTGAATTTCCTATCTCCCATCCAATCATCAAGGTTCCTTTTGAAGAGGGCCAAGGAGGTGCTCTGCTTGACATGTATGGGCAGTCTATTCCAGAGTGTGGGGAGTCACTGGGTCAGAAACCTATCCCTGCAGCATGTTTTGTTCATTGTGATGACAAGGTTTAGATCCATGGAGCATGTGGCTCTGAGGGATTGGGATTTCTTTAAGTGGAGCATGTCCAACAGCTCAGGGTTTGACATGTCCTTGTATGTTAAGCAGAGATTGCCTCTGAGTAGACAATATGCCACAGAGTACAGCTGGAGTTTTTTTAGACGATCAGCATAGGGCATCTGCTCTAGGCCTGTGATTCTTTTAGTGAGGTATTTCTGCAGCCTTTCGAGCTGTTGCAGATGTCTTGTGAGGTACATACCAAACAAATAATCTGCAGGGTTTTGTTCTGTGGGTACACGGAACCACTGATGGATGTGTTACTTGTCTAATTCTATTTACTCAGTTGGATACATACTGAAAGAATCTTCTAGAGGTATTGCAGATGTATCCTAGGACAGTTTTAGTGTTGGTAAAGAATTTCACAGCATCCAAGTCCATGTCTGTTTCATCTCTGATTAGCTCATACAGGTCTACCACTAATATGGCTGCACGTAACTCTAAATGTGGGATTGTGTACACTGGTCTAGGGCTTAACTTAGACTTTCCCATAACAAATCCAACATAACATACATTTACTACATCAATTGTTTTCAAGTAGGCTATGGCACCTATAGCTGTGGTGGATGCATCTGAAAAAATATACTGTTAGGACTCTTTCCACTGAACTCACTCATACAGCCTCATCTTGTGGGAGTAATACATCCTGTTTGCATTTCCCAGATGACAGCTCATGAACTAAGGCCTTATGTTTTGTAGTCACTGGTACAACAAACCCAAGGGGATCATAAAGGCTTTTCACTGTAAATAAGATTCCTCTTCTGGTGAAGGGCTTTTCTTCTGAAGAGACCTGAAAAACAAAACTGTCTTTTTCTAGATAGCAGCCTAGTCCTAGACTTTTCAGAAGTGGAAAGGTGTCTGTACCCAGGTAAAGATCTTTAAGGTCCTTATATCTGTCTTCTGCAGGAAAGGCTTCCATGACCTATTTGCTGTCGGGGGTGATCTTATCACGTCACAGATTAGATGCTGTCAGCATCTGTTTTGTTTTGTTGAGAATGCCAATTGCTATCTCAGGAGTGCTAGCCAATGCAAGTCCATCATCATCTATATAGAAATGTCTCAACACAAACTGTTCGGCATCTTGTCCATAATGTTCATCACCTTTTAGGGCAGCTTTATGCATACAGTATATAGTCACAGTAGGAGATGGACTGTTGCCGAAGGCATGTACTTTCATTCTGTACTCCACTACTTCTTTATCTATGTCATGATCGTTGTACCAGCGAAAATGTAAATAATTGTGGCAGTCCTCTCTCACTAGAAAGCAGCAAAACATCTGCTGCACATCAGCTGTGAAGGCTATGGGCTTTTTTCTAAAGTGCATGAGGACCCCTAGTAGAGTATTGTTTAAATCAGGGCCACTTAAGAGTACATTATTTAAAGAAATACCTACCCACTCTGCACTTAAATCAAACACGATTCTTATCTGATCAGGTTTGTGTGGGTGGTAAACACCAAACACTGGTGATACCAGTGTTCTTTACCTTGTTCCAGTGGTCCTGCAATCATGATCATTATCTAACATTCTTTTAATGAATTCTATAGGTTCATAGGCATGTACTAGGCTAATGGCCCTGGAGCCTTTACAAGCCTAGCCCATAGGATTGCCCTGGCATCGTGCCACCCGACCTTAGTTCCTAGTGCCTCTGTCAAGTAGAGCCACTGGAATGATCCCCGAGGTGAATTTTCTATTACCCATCCACTCATCAAGATTTCTCCTGAAGAGGGCCAGTGAGGTGCTCTGCTTGACATGTATGGGAAGTCTAATCCATAGCACGGGCAATCTCTGGATTATGAACCTGTCCCTCCAGCATGTTCTGTTGATTTTGGTAATGAGGTTAAGGTCGCTAGAGCGTGTGGTGTGGAGGGATTGGGCTTTCTTTAGATGTAACATTTCTAACAAAGCTGGGTCAGACATGGCTTTGTAAGTCAAGCAGAGATTGCCTCTATGTAAGCGATATGAGACAGAGAATAGTTGGAGTTTTTTTAGTCTATTCATATAGGACAAGTGTTTAAGGCCTAGGATCCTCTTTGTGAGGTACTTTTGCAGCCTCTCCAATTGTTGCATTTGTCTAGTGAGGTACATGCCAAATAGGGTGTTGTACTCGATGACTGGACAAATGAGGGAAGCATAGATGGAGACAATGACCTCTTTCTTCCTAGATGCAAAATCCTTAGTAATGAGATGTGCCACATAGAAGGACTTTCTGACCACAATGGCAATGTAGTGGTCAAAAGAGAGGTTGCTGTCAACCTGTGTTTCCAGATCTCTTATAACGCCTTCTGTGTTCAGTGGACTACCATCAATGTGGTAATTCAAGGGAACTGGGTTTTTCCTAAGGGGGATGACAACACATTTTTTTGGCATTGAGCTTAAGGCCATGGTTCTGACACCAGTTGTTGGTCTCATTGAGGCCTTTTTGTAGGATGTCAACATCACTTGGGGAGTTAATAATAGCTCCCAACTTGAAATCGTCTGCAAACTTTGTCAGCCAGAGTCCCTTCGTGTTGGCCTGGACTTCAGAGAAGTAGACACCAAACAGGAGAGGACCCAGGACCGAACCCTGTGGGACTCCACTCGTGACTGGTCAGCAGTCTGACTTGGAGTCAGCTACTTTTACACTGTGGGTTCTATCTGTGAGCCAGTTTGCAACCCACCTAGTGATATAGGGGTTGATTCCTAGCTTAGTGAGATTTTCTGTGATTTCTGAGTGGGGAATGGTATCAAAGGCCTTGGCCAGATCAAGGTAGGCTGTATGAACCACCTTGCCTTCATCCACAGCTCTGGCGACTGACTCAGAGAAGTTGACCAAGTTGAGCAGGCATGATCTACCCTTCACAAAACCAAACTGTGTAAGATCCAGAGTTTGGAGATTCCCCTATATCCTTGTTTATTAGGTCCATGATGATGTGTTCCGTAGCTTTGTGTATCAACTGTATTTTGAATATAAAATTTCTTTTTACCTCTGGCTTTCTTTGTAAGGTTCTACAAAGATAGTTCAGGCATTTCATAGCTTGTTCTCTATTACAACGTAAATGCAAAAAGGCAGATGGGGCAGTGGGGCCACCCATCTGTTATTATCATCCTGGTAATCTGTCCAAGATCTGAAGAAAGTCTTGATCTTCTATGGACAGGGATTATTTATCATTATCCTTTGATTTCTGGATCACTGAAACCCTTAGATTATCAGTTTCTGTGTTGAAGCTGATATCTTCTTTGCTGTGTGAAGAAGAGAAGCAAAACTGTGTTCAGTTATCAAAGCTTTCTTTAATGATGAAATTGTTCTGGCATGGACTGAAAAAATATGCACAGCCATTTGCAAATACAGATGTCTTTAAAGCACTGATGCTGTTTGGCTGGTGAGCAGATCCCAGGCAAACTTCTCCTACAATAACCCACCCCAAATCAATTCTCTGATAATTAGAGACATTGATTGTTCCATTAATTTGCTCATGCACCTTGTGTACATCTAAAATTTCTCTTCCAAGAAGCAAAAGAACATAAGCACCAGAATTAACAGCTGGAATAAGGTGAGCAATTGAGTGGAGCTGAAGATGATGATAAGCCACCTCTGGAGAAGGAATTTCTGATTTGCCATCAGGTATCATATCACACTCTATCAGTGTAGGTAATAGGAATCGCTTTTTATTATCAAAAGATTCAATAACAAAGTCTGTGGCTCTTCTGCCTGCAGGTTCCATAATGCCTCTGCATGTCTTTAGAGTATATGGAGCTCCAGCTATTTTAATGTTAAAGATATCAAATCAAGAACTGCATACATTTTCACAGCTCTGTCTCTTTTCCTGGTGGGATACACAGTCACTAAGCAGATTTTAGAACATGACCATGGATTTTCACCTTGGCCACAGATTTCAGTGCACTTGGACCTTACTGAAGAAGGTGAGTCCTCTTGTTGCTCCCTGCCCTGATCTTTCCTGACTTCTGCAGTCTCTGCTGGTTGTAGAGGTGGATCAGAGTGTAAGGCTGCTATTTGTTTCTTATTGCTACATTCTGAGCATGCAACTGATATTTTGCAGTTTTTATCTATATGCTTTGTAGATTTGCAGCACTTGAAACAGATGCCATTTTGTTTAAGTGGACATTCTCTCCTCAATAGGCTTACCTCTAAACCCTTTGTACTTTTCTTAGGATGAGGCCTTCGGTGAATTTGGCATTGTCTGTCAGGGCTTTCTATAGTGTTCATCTTGCTGCTATCTTGACAGTTTGTGATCTTTGAAGGTACAACTGTTTTGTGTGTGAACACAGAGGTCCTACCATGAGGTATGGAAGACTTTTATGGTCTGGAGTCTGATTACTGCTGCTGAAAAAGACAAAGCTGGGGTCACTCCTGATCTTTGCTTCCAGCTGAACAACCTTAGAAAACACAAAGAAAGGGGGTAAAGCTTCTCCATTTTCCTCTTTGTATTTACCTCCAACAGATACCCACTTTTGTCACAAGGTGTATGGTAGTTTCTCCACTATTGGATTAGTACCATGAGCAGTGTCTAAATATGAAAGTCCTGGCAAATGGCCTTCCTCTTTAGCACACTCTATTTCTAGAAGAAGATCGCCTAGTTTTTGCAGTTTTGTATTATCATTATTGCTCAACTTGGGGAAGACTTCAAGCTTTCTCTTCAATTGCCTCAGGTGAGCCATACCTCTGATCCAGTCTATGCCATGCCATATTGAGTCCTGTCAAAAGGTTAAATAAGTGTACTATACACATGCTTTTTGTGTGCTCTTCTGACTCCTTACCCGGCCTTTTTATCATTACATCCCACATTTCTGCAGCTGATAAATTTAAATCTCTAGTAGCACTAAGAAAGGAGGACTTCCATGCTCAAAAGTTTTACGGACAGTCATCAGACTTCACGAAACCTGAGTTAACCATTTCTTTGCAGATAAGATATTTTGTGACATCTTGTATATTTTGGTGTTCAGGCATGTAATCTTTAGGCTGCAGTAGTGGAAGTCCTTGATTTCTGTTTCTAGGGAGCTCTGTAAGGTCTTTTGTTGGTCTGACACAGCTGACATCAGAAAGATGACCAGGCACACCCGGGACATCTGTTGGCTTTGGCCTATTTTCTGCTTGTTCAGTTTTAAGTGACTGCTGACTTGCATGCATACTAGTAAGATTCTGGACATACTCACTTGTATGTTCTGCAGAGGAGAGATGTTTATCTGGGACTTCTGGTTCTTCATGAGTTATCTCGCTTACTAATGAATCTGCTTTTAGGTAGGCAGTGGCTTCTGCCGCTGCCACAGAAGCTACTCTCTAGTGCTGAAGAATATGCAGTTTAGCTTCTAGTTCTGCTTTGTCTCATATTTTTAGCCTTCTGCTGCATCATGATGGCTTATTTTTTGGCAAATGCCAGTTGCACATGTGCCACCTCTGCTTTGGCACGTGATCTAATTGCTAGGGAACATGCCAAGGACATTGTATTGGATCTTGATGATTTGAAGACGTGACCATGCATCATCTTTCTGGAAACTAGGGCTTTTCTCCCTGATGTGCTGTGTTGCAGGGGGCATTTCCTCAGATTTATACTTCTTCCTTGATCTCAGACTCATGTTTGTAGTGCAATGACTTCTTGTATTCAGGTCTGCAGGGATCACCTTTTTACTGTTCCATTCTCACAGCATTGTGCAATGCATAGTACAGCTAAACAGACAGCTGAACACTTAAAGAAAATCCAGTAAACAAAAGAACCAGGGTTTCTTGTAGCTTTACTGAGACTTCTTAACTTTAATACTGTAAAACTGCAACACAATAGAAATAGCCACATATCAGTACATGTACAACTATATACAACACATCTATATAGAGAAGAATTACAGCATACAAATTACAGTCACAAGAAATGCGATTGCCAGGGCATGAGGAATGAAGGTCAGGCCTATACTCCATAAGGGCTAGAAGTAAAAATAAGCTGCTTCCTGACTGTTACATAATTTCCTGAGAGTTGCTATAATGCTGTAAAAAAGTTATTCTAACTGTTATAAAATAAAAGGCCACTAGATGTCAGAAACATATCAATAAATGCTGAACCTACACAGCTATAATATAAACTGCCCAAATATGCTATGTAGGGCAGAATAACCTCCAATGTCCTCTACCTATCCCCAGTTATGGTATCCCCAACATTTTGTCACTTTCCCCATCCCTGTCTGTCTTTATATTGTCTATTCCCAGGATTCATTAAACTCCATGCAGGAATAGTACTATTCCTGCACTGAGTGGTTTGTGTCCATGTAGAAAAACAGTGCACTTTGCATATGCATGATGGCACACTGCTGTTTAACCTACATGGACATGAACCATGTATGAATGCAGGGGGCATGTCCTAGCAGTGCACGGACACTAAACATGCCTCCAGAGCTCAGAAAGTGCCGTACGGCACTTTCTAAACCATACTGGCATATTAGAGTTTTGCTTTAATATTATGCCAGTATTTCAGTGTCCGTGGACACTGAAATTAAAACGGCAAGAGCAAAGCAATACAGGGGGTGTGTCACAGCTTCTGTGACACAAACCCTGTATTGCTAAAGCACCGTACGGGACTTCTGCACCCTACAAAAGCAGGAAATCTGTGCAAATGCACACATAGCAGGGGATAGATCCCCCAAAAGTTAAAAAGCAGAAGCACAGCTCCAGAAACAAACAAAGGTGATAGAGAACATGTCATGCATCAGCATGAAACACACATAGAAGCCTGAAAGCCCAATCAATGCCAGTATTTCAAAACTACAGTCCCAAGTAGCCAGAACACCACAATACACACTCATATACCCTAAATGTATAATAATGATATATACTTATTTTTAAT